>NC_077229.1:400881309-401063809 GCF_027887165.1 Monodelphis domestica | reverse complement strand
GGCTCTTCTTACTGAGACCACAGAGCTCACTGATAGTCTTCAATTTGATCTGGGTACATCATACATTCCTTTCTATCCACAGACTTCTCCCCTTTTTTGTGTACTCTCTCATGTTATAACATAGTACAAAAAAACTGAATCACAAGTAGGCAGGGTATCATCAGGTTTGTCCATAATGCCCCAGGTCCCCTTCTTTACTGTTACCTCCACCAGACTTCTTCCTTTCCCTACCTATCTCCTTGTATACTTTAGGAAGAAATCTTTTACTGGTTTTCTGCTTTTACTTTGTTGCTATTGGTATTCTTAGCTACTGCCTTTATTACTTCTGAATTTATAGTATTTGGAGAGTTCACGAAGCAAGTTATCTCTTCAAGTCTGGTTTTCTTCCTAAAAATCTTTCAAACATGTCTTTATTATTGACCAAACATCTTTTTTCATGTATGGTTAAGCTCAGATTTATGGGGTGGATCACCATGAGTTACATGCTAAGCTAATTGCCCCCTCCATTTTCTGAAGGATGCAGACTACTTTTGTGCTATTCAAATTTCCTTTTTTAAAATTTTGAAGTCCAGCAAAACCAGACCATTTCCCAGGAATATGTACAAAACTGGGATACGTTCATTAAGAGAAAAGAGTGGACTTAGAACTGGTAGAGGCAGCAGGAAGAAAGGTGAAGTTATTTGGCAACCATCAAAGACCCTGGCAAGAGGCAACACAATCCAAGCTTTTAAAAAATCACCATGACTGCCAGTGGGACCAAAAGAGAAGCAAAACCCTGTGGTAGTGCTCAGACTATGGAAGTGCTAAGTCTATAAGTTTTTGTTGGTGCCAGGAGGGCTGGCTAAGTGCAGCAGGAAATGGCACTGAGCTGAATCCAATCATAGAATGAAAGGGGAAGAAGAAAATGGAACTGAGTTGGGATAAACCTACTGGAAACACAGGGGGAGAAAAAGAAAACTTTGGTGAAAATCTAACTGGAATAACAAAGGTGGGTAAATGTTGAGACCAATGTTTGCATGTCAGAATTGAGTGTTTCCTGGGCTTCTTTTGTAAAGGAATTACTAGAGGATTATGCCCACCCATCCCAAAGATGGAATTCCCATGGAATAATACAGGACACAGCTTGCTCTCTTGGATTCTGGCAAGACTACTGTGATTTGTCTATTGCAATAACATATAATGCATGTTGACATTATTTTCTTTGCATAAAACTTCATTTTATTGCACATTATTTAATGTAATCATTTATATAATAAATAAAACACATTATTGCAATGTGTTTGCAAATGAGGGCTTTAGTGCCAGTCATTCAGTCTTCTATGTGCTGGGTACTGTGGTAAGCATCAGGGATTTTTTTAAAGGACCAAAAAAATAGTCCCTAGTATAAATGAGCTTAAAAACTAATGGGGGAGATGATGTGCAAATAATTTATGTACAAACAAGTTATATGCAGGATAAACTGGAAATAACCAGCAGAGAATAAATGCTAGAAGTAAAAAGGATCAAAAAAGGTTTTCTACAGAAGACAGGATTTTTAGCTGGGTTTTGAAGGAAGCCAAGGAAGTAAAGAGGGAGAGCATTTAATGTATGGGAGACAGCTACTAAAAATACTCCAAGTTGGGAGATGGAGTGTCTTATTCGAGTAACATCAGGGAGGTAATGTCATTGGGTCACAGAATACACAGTAAGGTGCTGAGGGGTAGTGTGATAAGACTAGCAGAAAATTAGGTTTTCTAATGGCTTGATCTCAAGTTTCTGGTTAAGGGATTAAGAAATGAGCCATTTCTTAAACTGTACTATAAAGCAGTGGTCATCAGAACAATATGGTAATAGAATGTGTAGTACTCAATGGAAATAATTATTTTATGTTTGCCTTTATATTTGCAGCATTTGACATAGTGCCTGACACATAATAGTTACATAATAAATTCTTGCTGAATGAAAAAAAAAATCAAAACACCAATATGGTACTGGCTAAGATACAGAAGGGTGGATCAATAGAATAGATGGGGTAAATGACGTCAGCCGTCTAGTATTTGATAAACCCAAAGATCCCAGCTTTTGGGATAAGAATTCACTATTTGACAAAAACTTTTGGGAAAATTAGAAAACAGTATGGAAGAGATTAGGTTTAGTTCAACATTTCATACCCTATATACCAAGATAAATTCAAAATAGATAAATGATTTAAATATAAAAAGTGAAATCATAAATAAGTTAGGTGAACAGAATAGAATACCTATCAGATTTATGGGAAAGGAAGGAATTTAAGACCAAGCAAGATATAGAGAATATTACAAAATATAAAATGAATAATTTTATTATATTGAATTAAAAAGGGTTTGTAAAAATGAAACAAATGCAACCAAAATTAGAAGAGAAGCAACAAATTGGGGAAAAAATCTTTAAAACAAAAACCTCTGACAAAAGTCTAATTTCTCAATTTTATAAGGAGTTAAGTCAAATGTACAAAAAAATCAAGCCATTCTCCAATTGATAAATGGGCAAGGGACATGAATAGGCAGTTTTCAGATAAAGAAATCAAAACTATTAATAAGGACATGAAAAAGTGTTCTAAATCTCTCATAATTAGAGAAATGCAAATCAAAACAACTCTGAGGTACCACCTCATTCCCAGCAGATTGGCCAATATGAGAGCAAAGGAAAGTAATGAATGTTGGGGGGGATGTGGCAAAATTGGAACACTAATGCATTGGTGATGGAGTTGTGAATTGGTCCAATCACTCTGGAGGACAATTTGGAATTTTGTGCAAAGGAATTTAAAAGACTGCCTGCCCTTTGATCCAGTCATACCACTGCTGGATTTGTACCCCAAAGAGATAATAAGAAAAATATTTGTACAAAAATATTTATAGTTGTGCTCTTTGTGGTGGCAAAAAAAATGGAAAATGAGGAGGTGTCCATTGATTGGGGAATGGTTGGACAAATTGTGGTATCTGATGGTGATGGAATACTAGTGGTGAAATATATAAGTGGTGAAATGAATAATGAACTGGAGGAATTCCATGTGAACTGGAATGACCTCCAAGAATTGATGCAGAGCAAGAGGAGCAGAACCAGGAGAACATTTTACTAGACTGAAACATTGTGGCACAATCTAATGTAATAGACTTTTCTACTAGCAGCAATGCAATGATCCAGGACAATTCAGAGGAACTTATGAGAAAAAACACTATCCACATACAGAGAAAGAACTGTGGGAGCAGAAATGCCGAAGAAAAACATATAATTGATCACATACTTCAATGGGGATATAATTAGGGTTTTGATGTTAAAAGATCACTCTATTGCAAATATAATTAACATGGAAATAGGTTTTGAACAATGGTACCCGTATAACCCAATGGAATTGCTTGTCATCTCTGAGAGTTTGGGAGGGAAGAGGGGTGGGAAAAATCATAAATCATGTAACCATGAAAAATATTCTAAATAAAAAAAAATGAGCCATACCTGAAAGTAGAAATGAGAAGGGATATGGGTCTGTTATTCCATGAGATGTTTGTTTTACAAATGGGCTACATAACAAGGAAATAGTCTTAGAAAAATACACAGTGAAAATACTCATCTAAAGTATTTTTTATCTAAATTCTTCTTTTACACTTCTATATTTTTGAGTTAAAAGTGCTTATTAATGAACACAAGAATGACATAATTATTGATTAGATAATGCTTTAAGTATTGCAAAATGGTTCTCATTATACATAATATCATTTGCTTTCCTTTGAGGGTTACATAAATGTCATACATTATTGTTATGATTATCATATGGACACTGACAGGGATATTTTTAAACAAAATACAGCACCAAAGCGAGGAGATTCTGTTGTTGACAGCTCTACATAATAAAGACAGTTATGAACAGAAAAGACAATGAACTTGTCTTTTCTACTTAGCTTTTATTCTGGCTTAAATTAGTTTTCTTGCCAAGCCAGTTGGGAATCTTAGGAATTTCTCACCCTAAATCAGATTTTTGTCTGGAACAAAGGACTATTACTCAGCATCTGATGTACAAGTCAAAGGTGCCATGATTAACAAGAAAAATGTCTGATGTCCAAGTTAGTAAGAAAACTTTATTCAAATAATTATTACCAGATATGACAATGAGGTCAGTTGACTCACAAAAGAAAAATCCATTAGCTAATGTAGTAGATAATGAAACTTGGTGAATTGTAGTGGTGGGGAATTTTAGAGAAGTTACACCAGGAAGCAAGCCAAGGAAGAGACTGAATCTTGAGCCCCTCCCCTACACTACTTCCTTTTTCTTTCCCAATTGTCTGGGTAAGGATCTTCTCACAGATGGTATGTTGAAGATTTTCCCCCTAATAACCAAATCCCACAGCTGGTCCTTTAACTAAAGGATCTTTTATTCTTTGAGGAGAGGGGGTAAGAAGAGATGGGGAGGAAGGAGGGAACTTAGGGTCTCCCTAATTTCTAAGTTATCTTGTTGATTGAAGATTTTGAAATATAGTCAATTCAGAAAACAAAATTATCTTCCTTTAAGGGTAGATATTAACAACACTGCTGACAGGTCTCTTCTGGGCTAAACCAAATTTCTCTTCAGCTCACAATCTAGGTAGAAAGCAATGGCTAGACAGGAGATGAAGGGGTCTGTCTTCCACCTTCAGGTAGAAACAGGAGCCTCTTAACTGCTTTTTCTAAGGTTCCATTGGAACCATCTCTCCTCCTCAGTTCTGGGCTCCTTTGCTTTGCAGATGCATTTTTCTTTGCCCAAATAATTTTCATCCACACTAAGTAAACTCTTAACAAGTCACTTCCCCCCTAGCATTTATACTCTAAATTGAAGAGTAATAAGTCAAGGGCAGTCATACTAAACTCCAAGTTATCTGAAGATAGACTTGGAAAAGGCAATTTTGTTGTGTTCAAGGAGAAGCACCATATTTGATAAACTGTCATTGGTCTCAGAGCTTGTAATAGGGTAGTTTCTGTTTAACTTAATGGATGATATTGCAGAAGAGTTGGGGTAGCAGGAAAATATATACTCATGGAAGTTAATATGACTCCCATTACAATGAAATGAAGGCTAATTCTTTTTTAATTATAAACTTAAACCCCCCCCCCAAAAGTTTGTCTACATGCATAGGTAGGTGATACATTGGATAGAGCAGTGGACTTGGAGTCAGGAAGACCCGAGGACAAATCTGATCTCAGACACTAACTAGCTGTGAGACCCTGGACATGTCACTTAACTATTTTCTTCAGTTTCCTCATCTGTCAAATGAGCTGGAGAGGGAATAACAAACCACTCTAGTATTTTTGCCAAGAAAGTCCTAAATATGGTCACAAAGAATTGGTCATGACTGAAATAACTGAACAATAATGATATGAAAATGTGAATTTCTGTTTAACATAATAAAATTACTTTCAAAACTATCCTGCTTGTTTGTGTTTTCTTCTCAACTTTTTTCTTCCATTTACTTAAAAGTATTTCAATGGATCTCTTTTTGAAGGCAATACAATGACTATTTCTGCCCACCATTAAAAAAACAAAACTGGGGTGAAAGCCTCATGATAAGCATAGTTAGGCAAGATGAATCCATGGCCATGTACACAAATTTATATTTCTTTCTGCATCTGAGTTAATCACTTCTCTGCATGGATGGGAAACGTGTTATATAATTTATTATAGGTTCTTTGAATACTTAGTTGGTCATTTCATTATTCACAATTCTTAAGTCTTTCAAATTTATTTTTTATGATGTTATCTTTGTGTAAATTGTTCTTTGATTCTGCTTATTTCATTCTACATCAATTTATACTACTCAAAATTTAAATCTAAAATTGTCTTTTGTTATTTTTTGGCACAGTGAGAATAAATTATATTCATATCCATAACTTGTTCAACCATTCCCCATTTGATCTGCATCCCACCTCTATTTCTTTGTTTTCTCTTAACAGTTGACTCCTCCCCACAGCCCTAGAATCAGGACGGTTTATTTTACTTATGACTATTCCACTCCCTGGGATTATCCTCCCTCTTATCCCTCTCTCTAATCTCCATTTCTTTTCCTGTTGAATCTGATGTACTTCTGCACCAAACCATTTTTGTGTGTATGCTGAGTTTTTCTTTGTCCATTTCAGGACAGAATGAGGTGCATCTAATGCCCACCCCTTCTACTCTTTCATCCAAACTCATACATTCTTTTCATGTACCTCAAATATGAGAAATAACAATTTTCACTTGTTTTCTTTCTACTTCTATATTAGTATATTCTTTTTTCTCTCCCTTTTCCCTCTATCCCTGTTCCCTCAGAACAGAAACCAGTCCACCCAAAGGTCTTTTATTTTTTTTCTTATTTAACTCCTTCATTACTCTTCAAAGATATTAAGGTCTTGAAAGGACACTGGTTCCAAATCATTGTTGATTAGAGAAATGTAAATTAAAACAACTCTGAGGTTGCACCTCACAGCTATCAGACTGCCTGACATGACAAAAATGTAAAATGATAAATGTTAGAGGGAATGCAGGAAAATTGGGACACTAATAGACTGTTGGTGGAATTATGAACTGATATAATTCTGGAGAACAATTTGGATCTATGCCCAAAGGGTCATAAAACTATGCATGCTCTTTATTCTACTCATACCACTATTAGGTTTGTGTCCCAAAAAGATCAAAGATAGGGGGAAAGGCTCTTTATGTACAAAAACTGTTTATAGCAACTCTTTTTGTGGTGGCAAATTAGAAACTGAAGGGATGTCTATCAGTTGGGGAATAGCTGAACAAGTTGTGGTATATGATTGTAATGGAATATTATTCCATAAGAAATGACAAATGGAATGATCACAAAAAATATATTTTTATGAAAAGATTTATATGAAGTGATGCTAGGTGACATGAGTAAAACCAGGAGATCATGGTAACAGAAATAGTGTTGGATGATCAAATATGAATGACCTGCCTATTATTAGCAATACAAAGAATCAAGACAACCCCAAGGGACTGATAAACAAAAAAAAAAAAAAGCTATACACTGCCATAAAAGGAACTGATGGAGTCTAAATGCAGACTAAAACACAACATTCTTCACGAATTTTTCTCTAGTGTAAGAGATAGCTAGCTGTCTTCTTTCACAACATGAACATAGAACTATATATTGAATGATAGCATATGTATAAACTATATCATATTAACTGCCTTCCCAGAGAAGGAGGGAAAGAACATGGATCACAAAATATCAGAGAATTATTATTAAAATTGTGTCTATAAGTAATCTCAAAAAAAAAGAAAAGAAAAAGAAAAAATAATCATTACTTTTCTCCCTATTAGGATGTTAACACTATAGCACCATAGAGTCCTTTCCAATTGCTAAAATAATTTGGCCTTTCTAGATTTCTCTTGACTCTTGGGTTTGCATTTCAAAGTTCTCTACTCAATACTAGCCTTTTTTATCAGAGATGCTTAAAAATCATCTATTCTATTAAAGATTCATTTTTCCCACTAAAGGATTATTTTCAGATTCAATGGGTAAATTATTATTGATTCTAAGCCTCTAAATTTCTAACTCTTTTGCATTTGGAAACATTGCATTCCAAGATCTCTGGTTTATGGTAGAAACTACCAGGTCTTCTATATAAGATCTTGACTTATTTCTTGGTACTGAAAGTAATTCTTTCTGGATGTTTGCTGTATTTTTTCCTTAATGTGGGAGCTCAGGACTTTGGCTATGTCATTCCTAAGATAATTCCTTTGAGAGTTCCTTTCAGGAGGTGATTGGTGGATTTTTTTTCTTTCTTCACTTTGCCCTCTGGTTCTAATAGATCTAAGCAGTTTTCATTTATGATTTCTTGAAATACAGTATTCAGGCTTTTTTTCTTTAAAGCCTAATATCTCTGGTTTTCAGTCTAATAATTCTTACATAGTCTTTCCAACAATTAGGTTGAGCAATCTCATAACAAATACCATAGTTTTCTTCTATTTTTCAATCTCTTGATTTTATTTTAATAGTTCTTGCTATCTCACAGGATCATTGATTTCCATTTGATCTATTATAGTCTTTAGACTTCAGAAATGTTCATTAGTTTCTCTTCTAGATATATTTGCTCTCCTAATTCTTTCCTCCAGAGCTTTTATTTCATATTTATCTCATGCCTCATTTCTTCAAATTATTAATTTAGAATATTAATTCATTCACTGGTATCTCCTACTACTACAGTGTTAGTGGCATAAGTTGCCCTTCCACATGAGTACCTTAAATGCATATGCCCATATAGGACACCAATTTATGTCTACTCCATCTATTGATGGCAGTGTGCTAAATGTTACAGATGGACTCTGCTCATAGCAGCTGCTCAATAAATATTTATTTTATTAATGAATGAATTGACCTGATTCATCAAAGGACTTTACAAAGCATTTTGCCCAACTTTCTGGATTTTCTGATGCCAAAATTGAGGCTCAGATTGTGATTGTAATTTTATTCAATTATTCTTAAAGGAGGAATGCAGGCACTGGTGTTGCATTACACATCTGGTCCTACAGGAAGCTCTCATCCCAGTTTTCAATCAATCAGTCAAGAAGTATTTATTGAGCACCTGGCTGACTGTAACCTGAAGCCCAAAGTAGGGGTAGGGGCAAAGGAAACCATTGGGGGCTCCTCACCCTCATCTTGAAGGTAACTACAGCATAATACCCATTGATAATTCCTGCTATGAAGGCTCTAACAAGAGAGGGTGATTCTGTGGACCCTGGCAAGAACATTGCCTTGTCACTTGGGGTCAACCACAAAGAATCTAGAAGGAATTCTTTTCTGCTACCCCAAGTTAACAAAAGCAGATATGCTATAGTAGTTAAGTCACAGAACTGTTGACTCCAGAGAAGAAAAGGTAAAAATTTCAAGTCCCCTTTTGGAAAAGTCCTTAGGATTTTTCTGTATTGCCAAAGAAGACTATTTACTCTGAACAAATATGGCCCCAAATCTGTGGTAGGAAAAGATGACTCTCTACCAGTCTGTGCACATTGGAATGGAGGCTATCATTGGTGCTCTGGAGGGTGGCATACACAGGAAACTCTGAAATTCAATTTCCTCTTCAGAGAATCATTTAAGAGCCTGCATACCAGCTGGAGATTACATCCTCAACAGTTAGGGGATTGGCAGTAGGCACTGAGAAGTTCTTAAGCAAAAGCTAGAAAAATCCCCCCAACTCCTTCCTCTTCATACAAAATGTAACTTTGGAGTAGATCTTTTTATGTTCTTTCATCCCAGTAAATAGTATTAAAAAAAACCCTACAAAACCCTCCAAGAAATATACTGGAGATGTTATAAATGCCTATGAAAGCTCCCAAAGCAAATATAAAAATGGAGGGAAGCTTTTATCATAAAACATGCCCCTTTGTGATCTCTGGTTACTCCTTTCAAAATTCCAAGAAGACCTTAGAATGTTGTTTTATACATGCTCCATGTGAGCTAAATTTGCTTGGGGCTAATTATCCTAAATCTTAGCCCAAAGTTCAATCTTGCATTGGAGAATTACCTTGAAACTCAAATCTTTGCTTCCTTATATTTCACATCATTCTGGACACATTTTGGTAATTTGACTATCTCCTCTTTCTAGTTTCTGATAGTTGAACCTTTCTTTTGAATCTAAATTTTATTTGCCCTCTTGGATGAGAATGGTGAAAAGGAAAAAATTACCAATCTGTTCTCTCTTATTACTCTAAAGTGTAGTTCATCCACCTTAAAATAAAAAAGAGTCAGTTGATATCTAGGTGGTTCTGTGATTGAGAGCCAGATCTAGGGATGGGAGGCTGTGGTTTCAAATTTGGCCTTAGATAATTCCTAGCTGTGTCACCCTGGCCAAGTCATTTGATCCCCATTGCCTCATGCTTACCACTCTTCTGCCTTGAAACCAATACACAATGTGGGTAAGAGTTTTAAAAAAAGAGTGCCATGAAGTCAAAGTACAAAAAGGGTCTATCAAAGACAAAAAGATAGAAGGGTGTTCAGAGAAAGAACAAACCACGAGAAATCTGTATTTCAGCAGAGAGGAGGCCATATAGTGGACAAAAGGGTAGATATCTTCCCTTAAGCAAAAGGAAACCATAAATGTAGTCCAGAGGCTGTCAGGAGGACTAATTTAATGGAGAATAATATGTTTGCATGGTAGACTTGAAATAATGATGTCTGGCACATATACATCTGTATGTCTTTATAAAGTTTGCAAAGTGTTTTATGCACACTATCTCATTTGAGTCTAACAATAAATCTGGGTTCTATTATTATCCCCATTTTTACAGATAAGGAAACAGAGGTTAAGAGAGACTAAGTGATTTTCCCAGGGTCACATAGCTATTAAATGATTGAGGCAGGATTTGAACTCAGGTTTTCCTGATTCTAGGTCCATCACTACTTACTAGCCATTTAATTACCTCATATCTCTTCTATGTAAGCAGTCCAATATAGCTCAAATTAACCCATAGATCAATTACTAGAAAAGATTTCAGACACCCTCATCTGTTATACAGGATGTCCCATAAGCCTCAGTGCATCATTAGCTAACATCTTATTAGGAATTTGATTCACAAATAGGAGTAAGATCCTATAGTAAAAGGCCATGGATTTAAAAGAAAAATTTTGCCTATTTTGCATTTGTTGCCTAGGATTGCCTTTATATTTCAATTCTGAAGGTGATTTTGACTTTTGGAAGACAAAGTAGAAAGTTGTCTTTAATGAAACACTTGAATATTTCTTAATTGCTCCTCAATTATTTTAATATTTTATTATGTTTAATGAGTCTCTGACACCTTTAACAAAAAATAAAATAATCAGGGTAGCATTAGCCTATAGCAAGAATCTTACTGCACTTCAGAAAATCCTGTACTATGCTAAAAGATGACCAAAATAGCCTTGGGAAAGTGTAAGTTGATTACTTCTTAGTAAATGCCAACCTCTATGCCATCATAATATTTTTAGAAATGTTTATCCTGACTTAGATATTTCCTGCTCCAGGTCCAGTAAAAGTTCAAGGATAGCTTTGGAGACTCTGGAACTCTCCAGACTGTCTCAAGGATGGCAGTGAAGGGGAATGGAAGAGGAGCCCTTCTATGCCTTGGATGGTACCTGAGCTAAAAAAATTCCTAGAGTTCTGATGATCTCATGGATTTTATATCCATTCACTAGATGCCTAAAATGTTTGGGATTAACCAGGACTTTCACAAAGTTCCTCAAAATCCCTAACCCCCAAAACTAGCCCCTCAACAAACACAAGCAAGCTTGGTTATGACTTTACAGGCTCTAATAAGACTTGATGTGTTGGTATGAAATAAATTATTATTAAGGTTCAAGTTATCTAAAGCCACTCTGATCCGGGGTGTAGTTTAATTTGCCAATACAGAATTACTCCCTCAGTAAAGGTCTGGGGGAAACAAATCTATTTTAATCTTTCTTCCATTTATTAGCAGTTGGGAAAAAAGAATAGATTCTTGCCATTTACACCTGGAAAGATCTTAATTATAAGGTGTGATAAATGAACCAATTAGTTGGACTTGAATTGATATTGCAACAAAAAAAGCTAGTAATTGAAAATTCCTGGAGGGAATGAAGCCAAATGTGACATAGTCTAATTGTTAGAAGGAACTACACTTCCCAGTATCCTTGGGTCCAGAGCACAAGTACTCTTTATTAGAAAAACAGTAACTTAAGTTCCTGTATGGAACTGACAAAGGTTTGATGGGAATTGATTGGTTGATGGGGGAAGCAAGATTGGCAAGGGAAGCAGAGAATAAGATTGAGTTAAGAGATGGATAAAATGGAAGAGCAGATTTTTGTTGTTAGATTGGACCCAGATCAAGTTGATGAGGCATCCTGGTCAAGAAAAAGCTGGAGAATTGTGACCACAAATTGGAAGTTGCTCAGTAAATGCTTATCAGTTCATTTCAGTGAGTCCACACAAGCAATGAGCTAGACACAAATTTAGCTCTTCAGTGAGTGAGGTCAAGCCAAACCAGGAATAACCTGAGACTCCTAAGCTTTTTGTCTATATCTCACCCCCATGATGGAGTCACAAGGCTTATTTTCCAAAGAATTCTAAAGGAGGAAAAGGAGTAAGATGATATTCAGTTGGGAATATGTGCTCATATACTTTTCTATTCACTTTTGCCCTGATTAAGTGTTTTACTATTTCAATGCTGTTCTTTGCCTGGGTCTGCTGGTATGATCAGCCTAAAACCTACACCTGAGTTAATCTTGTATAGCTTATTTGTTATTGTTTTTAACTAGTTGAAAGCAAGCAAGCCAGAGAGACAAGATACCACTTAAAGGTTACCATATTTTGAACCTAAGTCCAAGAAAATGTATAGACATCACAGCTTTTTAAACAGGGGTTTATGAACTTGAAGGGAAAAAAAAATTTTTTGCTAATCATTTTTCTTCTTTTTCTTCTTTTCTTTAAAAAAAAACATCTCTGTCTCTCTGTCTTAGAATCAATACTATATGTTGGTTCCAAGGCAGAAGAGTGGTAAAAGCTAGGCAATAGGGTCAAGAGACTTGCCCAGGGTCACACAGCTGGGAAGTGTCTGAGGCCAAATTTGAACCCAAGACCTCCCTTCTCTAGGTCTATAATTCAATCTGCTGAGCCACCTAATTGCCCCTGGGTAATTGTTTTTCAAGCAAGTTATGTGCCTCACAGGAAATCATCCACCTCATGGGGCTGGCAATGTTCAAACAAACCTAGGAAATGACAGCAAACATCACACCTGTCCTGGGATGCTCCAGGAAATGAAAGCTACAGAATCTCCATTAAAGGGCACCTTTATTTTCAAGCCAAAAGCCATTAGAGTTTTAAATCAAGAACCAAGAAGGGGATAGAGCAGAAACAGAAGCCTGTGTAGCCTAACCACAAGTGCTCTCCATCTTTATTTCTACAATCCTGAGAAGAAACTCTAGGGACTTTCATAAACTTGATTTGTGCATTGGCATGCCAGGCAGGACAATAAAAAGCATAGAGTTACACCCTTTAACTAACAAATCTGGCCAACAAGGGAGGGGATATCATTCGTGTGTATGCTGTGACACCCAGAAAGAACTTGATTACTAGTAGATCGGCATGCCTATATGAAAGATCCAACTATGGGAAAAGGGGTGGGGAGGAGAATAAGGAAAAAGATATTTACTTTCTGCTGTCCAGATGCCCAGGAGGCATCTGTCCCCAAACACAATCTTATTAATTAACTATAAAGTATTTATTAAGTACCTACTATGTGACAGACATTGTGCTAAGTCCTAGAAATACAAAGCAAAAAAGGAACGATTCTGTAGCTTTTGGCATCAAGGGGTTCATATTCTATTGGAAAAAAATATTTGCTATAGAGTATGGAGATTAAGCTGCACAGGTTTCTGTTTCTGTTTTTTTCCCTTTCTTGGTTCTTCCTTTAAAACCCTAATGGCTTTTGGCTTGAAAATAAAAGTGCCCTTTCATGTAGATTCTGTAGATTTAATTTCCTGGAGTATCTCAGGAGAGGTGTGATGTTTGCTGTCATTTCCTAGGTTTGTTTGGACACTGCCAGCCCCAGGAGAAGGACGATTTCCTTTCAGGCACATAACTGCCACCATACATCTAGCAGTACCTAGTTTTTGCTATGGAACTTAGTCAAGTAATTAAAACTTAAAGATCTGAATTTGAATCTTGCCTCTGACACTTGCCAGCTATATGACCTTGAACAAATCCTTTAATATTTCTGGACCTCAATTTCTCATTTTTAAAACAAGGAGTTTAGACTAGGTCAACTCTAAGGTAATCTTCTAGTTTTTTTGTTTTTAATTTTGTTTTTAAATTTAATTTAATTAAAAAAATTTTTGCCATGGTTCCATGATTCTTGTTGTTTCCCTCCCCTCTTCCCTTCCAAAATTTTAACAAATCCAACTAGCATATTAAAAATATTGATGCTGTATGAACTATTCTATATGCATGTTTCCCACGTCTATGAAAGAGGAGAGACTCCTCTAAGCCACTTTGACTAAATGGTCATTGTTCTTTGTCCTTTATTTTTGAAGAGGAGTGATGACTTGACTTATTCAGGAAGTAGATTTAAGTGAGGCAGAGTTGCACAATATCATCATCTTCATTCTCTCTTCCAGGGTCATCAGTGTCCAATGACAAGACAAAAGTCAAGATGACTGACAATAGCCCAGGATGCAGTGAATGACTTTGGGGTCATCAGTGTTAAACTAAGTTTTAAATACCCCACAGTGCCTGCTACAACTGCCTTCATGGCCATTGTAACAAATTATTCTCATCTACCTATTCTGTCAGGGGAAGTCTTCATATGCTTGGGGTAGACATCTACCTAACTTACTGATGGGTTAGAGGCCTGTCAGGTACCTTCAACATGGTTTAGCCTGTCTGCCAAGGTAGTTTTACAGGAGTATGGCTACTAAGCACGGTACAGCTTCTTAGAGCTGAGAGAGTTGGATGAAAGGTAGATACCAAAGGTGGAACAGTAAGTACTGCAAAGGACTCAGCAAGCCCTCACACCAAAGTGTTAGTCCTCCGTGCCCACCCCAAACAGCCTGACAAAATGATAGAGGGTAAGAATAGGAGTAATGTATAATGACCAAGTCTAGAAAGGTCAACTGTTGCAATATTAGTAAGAGTTTTAAATACCAAAGAGAAGAGTCTATATTTTCTCTTAGAGGCCATAGGGAGCCACTGAAGCATGGCAGTGGCACAGTGAATATTTCTTTGGCAGCTATGTGGTAGATGGATTGTAAGGATATAGGCCAGAGGCAAAGACATCAATAAAGAGGTTTATTCAGTGGTACATGTGAGAAAAAATGAGGCCTATAGCAATCATGATACCAGACAAAGCTAAAGTAGAAATTGATCTGATTAAAAGAGATAAGGAAGGAAATTACATTTTGCTATAGGATACTAGAAACAATGAAGTAATATCATTACTAAACATTTATGCAACATATGGTATAGCATATAGAATTATAAAGGAAAAATTAAAGGAGCTCAAGGAGGAAATACATAGTAAGACTATACTAGTGAAAGATCTCAACCTTACTCTTTCAGAACTAGATAAGTCAAAATGAAAAATAAATAAGGAAGAAGTAAGGGAAGTGAATGAAAGTTAATAGATATCTGGAGAAAACTAAAACAGGGATAAAAAGGAATATACCTTCTCAGCAGTAAATGGTACATATACAAAGATCAATCATGTACAAGGGCATAGAAATATTACAAACAAATGCAGAAAATCAGAAATAATAAATGCAACTTTTCTAGATCATAATGTGATCTGGAAAAATTATAATTAACAAGGGTCCATGGAAAAGCAAATTTAAAATTAATTGGAAACTAAATAATCTAATTCTTTAAAACTGATGGGTCAAAAAAGAAATACAAGTTCAGGCCTAACCCTAACCCTAAATTACAGACTTCATTAAAGAGAATGCCGATGAGGAGACAATATACCAAAACCTATAGGATACAACCAAAGCAGTACTCAGGGGAAAATGTATATCTTTGAGTGCCTATAGCAACAAAATCAAGAGGGAGGAGATCAATGAATTGGGCTTACAATTTAAAAATTTAGAAAAAGAACAAATTAAAAATCCCCAGATAAAAACTAAATTGGAAATCCTAAAAATTAAAAGGAGAAAAAGTTAGGCCTGAGCTTGGAGGGAGCTATGTAGCTATGTGAGTGGAGAGAAGGGACAATAAATGATGCCATAGTGGCAGAAATGACAAGACTTCACAAATGCTTTTCTATAGGAGGTGAGAAACAGTGAAAGTTGAGAATGTCTTCAAGTTTACAAACCTGAGTGGTTGGAAAGATAGTGGTATCTCAGTTGGAATAGGAAATGTTTTGTGAGAAAGTGAATGAATTCTATTTAGAACATCTTAAATTTAAGATGTCCTTATGACATTTAATCTGAAACATCTAATAAGGAATCTGGAACTCAGGAGAGAGATTAAGTCTGGATTGATTGCTCTGAGAGTCATCTGCATAGAAATGATTTATAAACTAATGAAAGTGATGAACATTTATTCAGCAGCTACTACATACTAGGCATTGGGCTAAATGCTACATTACAAAAAAAAAGATAAAAGTCAGTCCCTCTCTCAAGAAGCTGACAAACTAATAGGACAGACAATATGAAAACAACACAGCTGGGTGGCAGAGGGAATACAATGCTAGGTCTAGAGTCAGGAAGATTCTTCTTTCTGAGTTCAAATCTGACTTCAGACACTTACTAACTGTAAGACCCTAGGAAAGTCACTTAAGTTTCTTCATCTGTAAAATAGCTGGAGGAGAAAAGGGCAAACCCCTCTAGTATCTTTACTAAGAAAGCCCCAAATGAGGTCATGAAGAGTCAAGAATCACTGAAAAATGACTGAACAAAAAACAATGTACAAATAAACTATATATACATAAACATATGTATATATTATAAAGTAGAGATAATCAACAGAGAAAAGGCACTAGAATTAAGGGGAATTAGGAAAAGCACAATTTCTGCCCTTAAAATTTCTGCCCTTCTCACTGAGGGAGAGAATTATATTTTTTATCACAATTAGGGAAGCCACTTAGTACAATGGGAAAAGCCTTGGCTCTAAAATCAGAGCTTGTTGTTTGGTTATGTCTACTCTTTATGACCCCATTTGGAGTTTTCTTGGCAGAGACACTGGAATTATTTGACATTTTCTTCTCCAGCTCATTTTACTGATGAGGAAACTGAGGCAAACAGGATTCAGTGACTTGCCCAGGGTCATATAGCTAGTAAATGTCTGAAGTCACATTTGAATTCAAGTATTCCTGATTTCAGGCCCAGTGTTTTATCTGCTTCACCACCTAGCTGCTAGAATTAGATAGGACCTGGGTTCATATCTTGCCTCTCATGCTTTCAACCAATTTGATGTTGGGCAAGATACTTAAACCATTGGGGCCTCAGTTTCTTCATCTGCAAAACAAAGGGTGGTTGGAATAGAAGTCTAAACTCTGAGGTTTCTTCCAACTCTGATCCTGTGACTGACATTGCTATGATACTCTAAAGTTTATAAAGTGCTTTCAATGTTATTTCATTTGGCCTTCACAATTAATAGTAATTAACTATTATTATATATCATTTTATATATTAATAATTTTTATTTTCCCCAAAGAATAAAAAATGAAGGAAAAGGCTGATACAAGGTCTTATCTGCTTCCAAATCCAATATCCTTTCTACTAGCTGGGTGCACATTCTGTAAAGGCCAAATGAAATAACATTGAAAGCACTTGTAAGTGTAAGGTGTAAGGTTTTTGTAAGGTGTTTATTTGTTTAATTGTAAGGTGTAAGGATTAAATGGTAGGAGTTTGGCAAAAGTGAGGAGAGCAGTTTGATAAAACACAGTTTAATTTGAGAAGTACAGTTAGAAAATAGAAAGGAGGAAAAAGAAATTATGGTTCTAATACCAGTTATACCTAAATTCCTAATACTAACTAAAATTTCTAAAACCCTACTCTAATTGTCTCCAAAGAACAGGTGCTTCTGCCTGGCATACCAGGCCTACTCTATTCTATCTGTAAAATATTCCCTACCTATCTTTCTAATAAAATAGCCACCCTCCAATAGACATTCATCACCCATGATCTTCTTAAAAAAGATTTTTATCCTCCAACTCTCAGTAGTCAAACTGCCAGTCCCCCCTTGCCTCAGAGACAAACTCCTGCTCCCTCAAGGTCCAGAGGCAAAAGCCCAACTGTCAACTGATTCCTTCCTTATTCTCTTCTTCATCTCCTAGGTAACAGAATCTTCAGCTCTCTCCCACAGACACCTCTTAGTCCTACTCTATTTAGAAATCCAGTACTCTTGCCTCTTAAAGAGACAGAGGGAGAGATTAAGAAAATCCCTTTAACAAAGGTGACTATCAAATTACTACACCAAAGACAAGAGAGTTCTGAGTTTGTAAAAGTCAATGACTGCCAAACAGAAGCCTCTCAGATGATTTATAACCATTCCAGTCAAACACCTGGCACATGTGTTCAGAAGTCATAAATATTTTAGTCTTTAAAGTTATTCCTGGCAGAGAGGGAAGGGAAGGGCTGTTTGCAAATTATGGCATTTAACTATCATGGGGGGGCTCAGCTAGACCAGAAGAGCTTCCTGTGTGGGGTACTGGTTTGGAGCCAGAGGCCATAGGTCCAAATAATGATTCTGCTACTTGCCTATGTAACCTTAGGCACTCAGGATCTCTGCACCCCTTCCCACCAAACCTTAGCCAGAGCTACTAATAAGTAGTTGCTTTTATCTTTTTAAACTTCCCTTGCTCTTCCTGCCCAGCTGTAGAAATCAGGACTATGCCTGGGTTTACACTTAACTCCCCCATTATTACCCCCAGAAAATAAGGAACAACTGTAATGAGATAAATTCATTTTGTCTTGGGTAATAACTAGAAGGGTTGGGATGGGAGGGAAGGAAGGGACTAGATAGCAATCATTGTCATTGATCACCAAATTTTTGTTGTGGCTGTTCCATGATTTTTTGGTCACGTCTGACTCTGTGACCCCATTTGAGGTTTACTTGGCAAAGAGACTGAAGTGGTTTGTTATTCCCTTTCCCAACTCATTTTAAAGATGAGGGAACTGAGGCAAATAGGATGAAGTGATTTACTTGTCCAGAGTCTCACAGCTATTATATCAGAGGCCAGATTTGAACTCAGGAAGATGCCTTCCTGACTCTGTGCCCAACACTCTATCTTTTGTCCTACCTTGCTGCTCCCAAATTTGTCCCCAAATCAGCTGTCTATAAAAGATGGAAAATAGAATGCTAATGTATTTTAAGTCAGAATTTTCTGTAACAAGAGATATTAAAACAATAAGTTTAAAAAAGCATCAATTTTCCTGTCTTCTATAACACTACTGTACCAGGAGGTCTCTGAATTGCCATCTCCTGATGCCCAAATGAAGTAATTTAAAATGCACAATGGAATGCTCACTCTGATTGGTTCACACACACACAGTGACCTTCTATTCCCTAACCTCCCTTACCTCATAAGAAATGGCAAACTACTATATACAACAGAAACTATACAACAGTAACTGAAAAGGCTAAATGCAAGGGCTAAAAAGTTATTTTTAAATTACTTAATGAATTTAAGTGTTGCATATGAAGAGGTGCTGTGAGTTCAGGGTCTGCCTTGTTCACGACTTCAGGGGTCCTTGGCTAGGTGTGACAATGAAGGCATAAATGAGTGATGGAAGACAGTTATGTGTGTCAGCCTGGGGCCAAGCTTTGCATGGAACTGCTTCCACCAGGCCCAGGGTTGGTTTTACTTTTATACCCCAAAGGATTACATACTTTTGGGGCACATAGCTACATTATTAAACATACATGTTCAAATGCAGATAATTGGATAAGTGATACATTAACTTTTAACAAATCATCTGATTAACATTCTGGGATTATTCTATATACTTATATTGTTATCATTGATTTTGACAGCATACACAAAGCTTTTGCAAAAGATAAATGATATCATCACAGGCAGAGTAGTTAGAGGTCAGTTTTTTCATTAACCTGTGAGGTGCTTGAGCTTGTGGACAATCAAAGAAAATAATTTGTTACTTTTAATAAAAATATATAATCAATCAGAAGTTCTAGAAGACAATCGAAAAACACTGCAGCCAAGTTGATGGATGAAAGGGGTAATAGAAACACAACTAAGTTTTAATATTAGAAATATTAGAATAGAAATTAGAAATATTAAAATATTAATATTTCAGTATTTTATGGTGAGTTTCCAAGATGGATTTTGGTTGGTAAATCAAGTCACTGAGGCGTAGTGTACTAAGGCATAGTGTACAAGTCTCTCTCTAGGATGATTGATGTACTGGCTTAGGAGAATTTGTTCTGTGCATGTGAGTGGGGAATTTCTGAGCACAGCTTTGTTAAAAGTTCTATGCATAAGCAGAAGTTAACCCATGGTAGTCTTTTAGGTTTGGTTTTGTATGATCTTTTGGTGGTATTCTGGGGGGATAATGTGGCACATTAGTATTAATCCTGCAAGTATTTTGTTCTCATATTACTTTTCCTGAAACTAGGGAGAGAACAATAATCATAGCAATTTCAGTAGTAAGGGATGTTAGTGAGAGAAGGCACACAAAGGGGGGACTTAGTGGGTGTCTCATCTTTGCTGAAGGCTTTGCAGCCTTCAGCCTCCACCTGTGACCATGTCAGATAGCACGGGTTTGACGGCCCCCAACAAAGAGGTCCTAACAAGTATTACTACCTTCACTGCTTCTTTTTTAATGATGAAAATCACATTTGAAATATTTGATTCTATCATTCCTTTCACTGTAATACCAATTAAATAATCCCTGAGAGGCATTAAGAAAAAGTAACCAGGGTATACTAATGTTAGAGTTCCAAGAACTTAGCCTCTGGTTCTGCATCCTGAACAGATATTAAAATACCCCAATGAATATGTCATCTCATTGATTTGGATGTTTCCTCCATCGATGCACATTGTAATCCATTTATACCTGCCCATCCTCTAACTCTGATCCATATGTTCCCATCAGTTCGCCTCAGTGGGTCCAAATAAGGTAGTGAAGGGCTTCCTTGAAGTTATCTGACATCATGAGGGTACAGAAGGGCACACAACCAACCATTTCTTTTGTGAGAAAGAAATAGCTGTTTTATACCCGTTTGATATTACATATTGAGTTTCTTTCTTATTTCTTATTTCCTTTTGAGGAAACTCTAGACATGTGTCAAACATAAGCTTTAAGTGAAATTATCCCTGAAGGAATTTGGTAGGAGAATAAAGAGCCAGTGAGTTCCAAATTCCCCTAGGACTGAACCCAGTCTGTATGTATGGGCGCAGATTTCGGTTAAGAGCTTTCTACTGGAGAAAAGAATGTCTCAGGTCTGTTATGCCTAGAAGTAATATTGTAACATTGCCATAGTAACAAAATAGAACACAATTAATCAACAGACATACAAAGTCCTATGAGGGTTACAAGTTTGGAAAGGATCTTCAGGTTGGGTAAGAGGATAGGGAAGGAGCAGGAAAGTTTGCCATCAGAGAGTTTGGGCATTTGGGTTGGGCCTTGAAAAATGAGTGGCAATTCTACAGGCTGAGAAAGTAAGAGAACCTCCCACATCTAGGAAACAGCTGTAGAAGCAAGAGTATCAGACTTAAAAGCATAGAACAAATTCTCAAGAGATCATCTAGTCCAGCCTCTCTGTTTTATGGTTGAATAAATTTGGAAATGATCATTTGCCCAAGGTCACACAGTCATGTCAGTCACCTCTCTTTATTAACCTATGAAGAAAAATTCTTTTGTTGTTGTTCACTTAATCGTGTCTGACTCTTTGTGACCCCATGGACAATGGCACCCCAGGCCATTCTATCCTCTGATATCTCCCAAGTCTGTCCAAGCACATGTTGGTTGCTTCTGTGACATTGCCTATCCATCTCATCCTCTGCTGACCCCTTCATCTTTGGCCTTCCATCTTTTCCAACATCAGAGTCTTTTCCAATGACTCCTGTCTTCTCATTATGAGGCAAAGTATTTAAGCTTCAGCTTCAGTATTTGTCCTTCCAATGAGTAGTGTGAATTAATTTCTTTAAGTATTGGCTGATTTGATTGCCTTGTTGTCCAGTATATTCTCAAAAGTCTTCCTAGCATCACAATCTGAAAGCTTCAATTCTGTGGCATTCAGCTTTCCTTATAATCAAACTATCAAAGCTATAATTACCATTGGCAAAAACATAACTTTGACTACATAGACTTTTGTCAGCAAGCTAATATCTCTGCTTTTCAGTATGTTGTCCAGATTTACCATGGCTTTCCTTCCAAGAAGCAAAATTCTTTAATATATGCAAATGAGTACCAGTTCCATATGAAAAGCCCCAATTCCCAGGGTTTCCAAATGAAACAACAAAAAAGGAAGCCATATTGGTTCATTACTTCCATTTTTATAAAGCAAATAGATAAGGAAGACCAAAAAAAAAAGAAAGACTTTTAAAGGAAAGCTTAGAAGATTAATTGATATTTTGTCACTGTTTACATTTTGATTTTCTCAAAACTTAGTGCATTCATTAGAGGCAGTTAGGATTGGTTGGAGTGCTGGATCTAGAGTAAGGAAGACCAGAGTTCAAGGTGAGATTTAGATATTTAATAGCCATGTAGCCATGGGCATATCACTTGGCTTATCTGCCTCAGTTTCCCCATCTGCAAAATGGGGATAATAATAGCACCTACCTTTCCAGGAGGATAAAATGAGGTATTTATAAATGTTTTGCAAACTTTAAGATATAAAGCTAATATGATTTCCTCTTTCATAGATCACATGTATGAGCCAGGCAGGGTACTATGTTGAAGCCCCTGGATATCAATGTTTGCAAAGAGATTCCCTGCCTGCAATCTTCCCCGTCCCTTATCCACTAGAGCTTTCCCTAGAAAGGACTAGGTGATCTGTACATATCAGACTTTATAGCAGCTGGAAAATTCCTTTCTCTGCTTTGATTTACAAAATGATGAAGTCTTGGGCTACAGGGTAGGGAAAAGGGGAGGTGGAGCCAGAGGAGTTATGGTAAAATCAGTGACTGCTCATTCCTCTGTTATACCCCTTTTTTGGTCTCTGTCTATGTTCCCTTTAGTCTCTGAACTTGAGTATCCGGCCCATGCACACCAACAATGTTTTCCTTCACCTCTCTTTCCCTAGGTAAAAATGTGAGGGTTTGGGGAAAGTCCCATGCCCACTTCTTTTTTTTTTTTTAAACCCTTACCTTCCATCTTGGAGTCGATACTGTGTATTGGCTCCAAGGCAGAAGAGTGGTGGTAAGGGCTAGGCAATGGGGGTCAAGTGACTTGCCCAGGGTCACACAGCTGGGAAGTGGCTGAGGCCAGATTTGAACCTAGGACCTCCCGTCTCCAGGCCTGGCTCTCAATCCACTGAGCTACCCAGCTGCCCCCCCATGCCCACTTCTTAAGGAGAACCAAGTTGACATTTCCAAACACTCCCTGGATTTTGCTTTTTCTAGTGAATTGTGAGGCCAGAAGCCAGATATGACTAAGGGTACAAGTTCAGGGGCAGCTACTGAAGAAGCAGTGTGTTTAAGAAGCAGACAGGCCAACATTGAGATCTAAGTCTAGACGATTGAATTCCTGAGATGTTTCACATTTTCCCTTTATTGTTCATCATTTTTCACTACCTGCTTGTCTTGTAATAACCCTAGGAAGCCACACACAACACTGGCACAACCAGATTGCTTTCCAGCTGTGCATCTCAGGATATACTGCAGCCAACAGGGAGAGAACAACTGAAACTATAATATATCCATTTGCATGTATGTGGCACTTTAAAGTTTGCAAAGCACTTTATATAGACACTCTCATTGGATCATTACAATAACCTTGCAAGGTAGGCACTCATTATTATTTCACAGATGAAACCATACAACTTAATAAATATGTCTCAAAATTTGCAGCCAGTTGGATGAATAACTCATTCTCCTGGAAAGCAAGATTAGTAAAAAATTCATCTTTATCAGAAATTAAGAAGTGGACTTGAATATATATACAAGAATGCAGAAATCAGGTCAGGGAAATTTTTTTTCTCTTCTGTTTGTCTTCCCCCTTTATCTTCCCCTCTTTCTTTATATCATCCTTCTCCTATTTTGATTCCTTAAGTTTAACGCTTTCTAAATTCTGGCATGCTTTTGCATGACATCAGAAAACTAAGCCACAGGATTAATAGTCATCTTTAATGGAAATACATTGCCTTGGTTTACAGGGTATTCTTAGAAGCCTAGTACCTCTGACATGAGGGCCACGGAGCCCTTTTCTTCAGGCCTGTTTTCCATGTGCCACTCAATTCCCACCTGTGGCCTCAAGAAGCTGCAGCTTGGCAGATGGGCTAAATCAGGTAACTGGCCAGCTTATACCCATCTGGGAATTAGAGGGCTACCCCAAGCATGTGAAAACTTCTCAACAGAATTGGTGGATGCGAACAATTTGTTCCAACAGGCCATTAAGGCACTGGAAGCAGGCACCATGGAGCTCTTAGAGCTTGGTCATACACTGAAGATGCCAAGATCATCCACTGCATCCTTAGCCAAGCCATAGACAGTCATCTTGACTTTAGTCTTGCTACGAGACTGGTGATTCTGAAAGAGAGAATGAGGCCAAAACCTTTGAGCAGCTCTGCCTCACTTAAATCCAATTTATACATGAGTTAAAAGATATCACTTCATCTCAAGTCTTCATAAGGGTTATTTGTGACCAACCTATGATAGAGTCCTCTAAGTTCATATTGGTCTATTGAGTCATAGTCGGACATATTGTACATTGACCCTAAGCACAATGCAATTTTATTTTATTTACCTGTGTGGACTCCACCTCCAACACCTTCTTAGGACTTTCATCCTATTGCCCTCCTTCAGTTCTCATAGCCAGTGACAACACTACCTTCTTGTAGAGGTTCAAAACCAGTTGATTTGAGAGTCTTTCCCAAGAGCATTTCTCCAACTTTCTGACCTATTCACCCTGTACATGTTCCCCAGTGTTTCTGACAGACCCCCCACTCCCACCTTATTAAGTTCCTGGCTCTCTCCCTTGCCCTTTCTCAGCCTCCTTTTAACTATTCTCTTTCTATAGGGTCTTTCTCTTTGGCTAACAAGTATGTCCAAAGCGCCTAATAGTGCCGGATACATAGCAGGTGCTCAGTAAATGCTTCAGTGAGTGAGGGAATTAATGGATGCCCAAGTTACAGTGATCCATAACTAACAGTCTATCTTATTACCTCCTCTCACTCTTCAGTTCCTAGAATGAACTGCTTACTCTCTGTTCTTTTTTTTTTTTTAATCTTCTAGTGAATTTTTTTCAGTCTAATTTCTATACTTTTGTTCCACGTAGGTCATACTTAAAAAAAAAAAGACCCCTAAAGTTTTGTCTATTGCAAATCCAGAGAACCCTTAATTTCAAGAAGGCAGTGTAGTATAACGGAAAGACCATTAAAACCATAAAAGGGCCTAGACTTGAATTCTGGTAGCTGGGCTTACTAGCAGAGTGGCTGGTCATTTGCCTTTTGAAGGTTTCATCATCCTTCAAATGGATATTAACACTTGTACTGTTAGAAAAGAGTAACTAAACCTGGAATAGGATAGTGGTGTGAGGCTGGTGGGAGAGAGGATCTGTGAGGAAGAATTGTTGGAACTAAGAATGTTTGAGCTCAAAAAAAGAAGACTTGGCAGGGAAATAAAGCTTATCTTCAAATATTTCAAAAGGGATTAGATTTATTTTGTATGACTGTGGAGGGTAAAAGTAAGAAGAAAAAGTGGAAGTTTTAGGGAGGCAGAATTTGGCTCAATGCAAAAACAAAAAACAAGAAAACAAGGAACTTTCCAACAATTCAAGCTGTTTCATAAAGAAATGTGCTGAGTTGTGAGGCTGTGACATTGCTGTTGCCAGGGCATCACTAATGAGTTGCCCTGTTCAAACAGAGAGTAGGTGACCATCTGTCAGTGACATTACATAAAAGGGATTCCTGAATAGGGTGGGATGTCAGAACTAAAGACTGTACAACACTAAAATCTGATTATCTTATGAACTTATAACTCCAGGAGGGCCTTCCCTTGGGGTGGTCTGAAGGCCTTGGCCTGCTGAATGGATGCTTTCTCACCTCCTTATGGGCATTGGGCAGTTCGGGCCTTTCAGTTGTTAATAGGGCTCTTTGTCACCTAGGCTTGAGGCTGTTAACAATTCCACTCCAGAGTAGGTCCTATTCTACTGAGAGTGAGAGTGGGTGTTGGAATGGGGGAGGAAGGGAAGAGTTGGAAGACACTGAGAAAGTGTTGAGACTAAAACTTAACCAGAGAAATTCAATGCTCTCACCAATCAGAATCCTGTCTTCCCAGAGCGCAGACTGAGGTCTCCTTGGCCTTTGAACAAGAGTATTTCTTATGTCAGTCACAGCTGTAGCCTGAGAAAAAGGGTGAATTGGGCTCTGAAGACTTGTGCTGAAGCTTAAGCAGTAAGATCTAGCAGAGCTTTGCTCCAGGGGTTCAACCTCATGATTCTCCTCTGGCCTGTGCCATAATGTGGCATAACCACTGTGGGTTGCCATCCTCAGAGTCCCTTTGCCCTGCCACCCCTTTCCCAGCTATCTACTTTCCCACACCCCTAAAGGAGCCAAAATTTTCTCTCTGAGCCCTACCCAGAAGGTTGATCTGTCCTCTCTCTCTGTCTCTCTGTCTCTGTCTGTCTGTCTGTCTGTCTCTCCCTCTCTCTTCCTCTCTCTGTCTCTCTGTCTCTGTCTCTGTCTCTGTCTCTCTCTCTCTCTCTCTCTCTCTCTCTCTCTCTCTCTCTCTCTCTCTCTGTCTCTCTCTCTCAATATCACTGCCATACTCCAAACATTCCTAACTATTCTCCCAGAGAGAAAACATTCAAGTTCCAGCTTTGTCAAGGTTACAACAAACACACATCTTGAATATTTAGAGACAATACTGATTACCAGAAATGAAAATAAGTGTTGAATAAAATGTCACAAAAAGAATACTATCCTCTATCAGAATATTCATTTTTATTTTTATTTTACAAAGGTCTGGCCACTGAGGACTCAGTCATGAGAATAGACTTAGGAGATCCATATGGGTGGATGTCTGGTGAGTCTAGTTCTGGGAGTTCATGATGGCATAGAATAGAGGGACCCACTTAAAACAAGCATAGGTATTCTGCTTCCTGTCCAATTACTGTGTAGTGAAGAAAGAAATTTTTAAAAAAATAGGTTACTATACCATTTATTTTATTGCCATGCAAAACACACTTCCCTATGTGATATGGAAATCACATTAAAAGACACATATATATTAATTTAAGGTCACCAAGGAATTCAGCTATGTAATTCCTAAATGAAAACTCAAGTCAGCAGTCAACCTTTTATGGAGTTTTTAATTACTAACAGGAGGAAAAAAGGTATTAGAGAGGGGGGGGGGAGAGAAAGGGGAGAGAAGGGAATAGGGCTTAAATACCCCCTCTGCTTAGGCTGGGCCAAAGGCCCAAGGCCTTAGATAGCCAAGGCAAAGAAAAGAGATCAGTCCCTATCACTCACGTGACCAAAATGGAGAAACAGTCTCAGGGCCTACACCTCAAGCACCAGGCTCCAACCACCACACTCTCCCTCCACACAGGAAGCCCCCAGACTCCTCAGCTGTCCTTTACCTCACTTCCTGTGTCTCACCTGTGCCAATGGTGGCTCTAGCTTCACCCAGGACCGCCCAGAGGTCTGTCCCCTTTGCACATGTCTGTTGAAGGTCATATTCTCAAATAATTAAATCTTGAGCTTTGCTGCAGCCCTTCCTAAATCCTGTTACCCTGAGTAGGGTGGAGATTTTAGTTTTCAAGACCTGATTCTGTCATTCCAAGTATCTCTATTGTTATTGATCAGGAAATAGCCAAATCCCATCCTCTAAAGAATGGTTTGAACAGGGTTGAGTAGTTTTGAAATTCACACCTATTGGTCATTGTTCTAAGAGCAAACATACATAACCAAATCCCCCAAATAAAACTATAAATGCACTGATATGAAAGATGACTCCAACAGTTCTTTCTCTGGAGGTGGATAGCTTTTCCCTTTGTAAGTCTTTCAGGATTGTCCCAGATCATTGCATTGCTGAGAGGAGCCAAGTTTTCACAGATAATTATCATCCAATATTGCTGTTACTATGTAAAATGTTCTTCCAGTTCTGCTTATTTCACTCTGCATCAGTTCCTGCAGATCTTTCCAGTTTTTCCTGAAATCATCTTGCTTATCATTTCTGATAGCACAATAGTATTTCATCACCAGCAGATACCACAATTTGTTAAGCCATTCCCCAATTGATGGACATCCCTTCATTTTCCAAATCTTTGACACTATAAAAAGAGCTGCTATAAAAATTTTTGTAGAAGTAGGTGAAAGGGCCTTTTAATTGGCTGTTGAACCAGGAGTGTTACAAAAGGTATTCATGGTCAATTTAATCTCTGAGTTTTCCTGGTTGAGTTAGATGAAGGAGGATGAAATCCTCTGTGTCCAGGTGGGAAGAGAAGAGTCCAACCTTCAGCTCACCATTCAGGTTGCCACCATGTTGTATGCCCCATTTAAATATGGCATGGTATGATTATTTTTCTGCCTCTATTCTGACCATTTTTTCTTGCTACTAGGTGATAAGGTATTGGAGAGAGAACAAAATACTGAGTTTTGACAGATTAGAAGAGCCATATGCTATAATAATCTCAAAACATACACATGGCCAATATATTCAATGTAATACCACAAAAAAAGAAGAAAATGAGATGAGGTGCTTTTCACAGCAATGGCTACTGGAAGAATTCTTAGCCAAGCAAAGTATAGAAATAAACATAAAAAATAAAATCAATCATTTTAATTTCACAAAATTGAAAATCCATTGTATAAACAGAACGAATTCAACTAGAATAAGAAAAATTGTTGATTAGAGAAAAAAATCTTTACATAAAATATTTTTGCTTAGGGAACTAATGTAAATATTTGAATAAGAGTTATCCCTCAATGGATTAAAAAAATCAAAGGATTTGAACAGTTTGGGGGGGAAAAAGAATTACAAACAACCATAAGAAATATTATTCCAAATCAACAATAATGAAATAAAATCAAAAGAAATCTCAGGATTTACCTCACACTCAGCAAATTGGCAAAGGTGACCAAAAATAGGAGGACTCGCTTTTAAAGAGACAAGCATTAATATACCATTGGTGTTTATGAATTGGCTCAACCATTTTGGAAAGTAATTTAAAACTGCACAAACATATCAAGCAATTAATCAACAAATTCTTATTGAGTAGGCATTATGCTAAATACCAGTGATACAAAGATGGGAAATGAAATAATTCCTGTTTTTGATGCATTTATATTTTATTGGGGAGGCAACATGTACATATATAAGCATAGAGAGAATTGGATACAGAATAAAATACAAAGCAGTTAAAAACAAGGTTCTTTAAAGGAGGAGCTAGCAGCTCAGAATTAGGAAAGGCTCCACAAAGAAATTGGCCTTTCAACTAAGAATCTAAGAAAGTGACAAAAATGTCCATACTATTTGATTCAGAAATCCTGCTTTTAAGTATATGCCCCAAGAATATCAAAGACAGAAAGAAAGGTCCTATATACACTAAAATATTAATAGGACCACTCTTTGTGATAGTTTATTGTTCATTGATTTTTCAATTGTATCTGACTCTTTGTGACCCCATTTGAGAGTTTGCTGGCAGAGATACTAGAGTGGTTTGTCGTTTTTTTCTCCAGATTATATTACAGTTGAGGAAACTGAGGCAAACAGAGTGAAGTAACTTGCACAGGGTCACACAGCTAGTAAGTGTCTAAGGCTAGATTTGAACTCAGGAGGATGAGTTTACTTAACTCCAGACTTGGCACTCTATCCACTGTACCACCTCGCTGTATTGACTTAATTGAATACCTGTTGTATTCCCTTATTAGATGGGTTCTTGCACTTTTGTGTTATCAACTTCTTTGGTAATCCAGTGAGACCTATAGATCTCTTCTCTGAATATTTTTTTAAATTGTGGAAGAAAATACTGGATTTTATTTAGAAGTTAGAGAAAATAAAGATGCATTCCCCCCCATCAAAGTTCATAGTCTTCCTGAAATTTAACCATAGATCCTAATACTGTGAGTGAAGGATAAGAGACACTTAACAAAATCCTGTTGAATTTCATTCATTCTATCCTTTGTGAAAGAGAATTCTTTACTCTCTTGTCTATTTTGAATTAATACTAACTTAAATACCCCTAGTTAGTAACTCACTAGACTGAAGACAGTATTAACTCCCCCTTGTCTTCTTTTGAATTGAATCAGCAAAAGATTAAACACCCTACTTAGTTCTAGATGAGAAGCTAGCAAGGTACTTAGAGAATTGACACCCTTAGAAATCCAATCAAATTAGGAAACTGTGAAACTTTTTGATTCAATCAGCTAGGAATCTGGGAATCTTTCTGATGAGAACTTAACCTTCAGAAGGTGAGAAGTTGATCCTATAGACATTGCCCCTGGACAGTGCTAAATCATTTGGAAACTGTGATTGGCCCCTATGAAGAGGGGAAGGGACAAGAAGTCACCATAAAAAGCAAGCCCTGAACTCCTTCAAAGCAGATTGTCTTTGAGAAGGTAGTCTGAAGAGATTGTCTTCTGGTGATAGTCTTAGATAGTTTTTAAGGGAGCTTTGCTGGAGACTATGTGGTCTCAGAGCACAGCTTCTACTTGGACTCTGACTCTTGGATTACTTCATTGGGTGAGTAAAAGACTGACCCTTTTCCTAGCTTCTGGAGAGACTAGCTTCTATCTTGGAAGAGGTCACATGGTTACTATAAGGATGATATTAGAAAATAAGTCTTGTTATAGTAGCTTAGAGATAAGAAGTAGAGAAACTGGCTTGAGAAAGAATTGGAGTATTCAAGCAGAACTGAGACAGTGTCAGTTTCAAATCTTGACATTGTAATGGTTTTTCTCTGGTAGTTGGCAGAGTTATATACAGAGTCTCTTGCTCTGAAGGCTTTGAGGAGGTAATATCTTTGCTACCCTCCCCACCCCACCCCCTCACTGTCTGAGGTAAAGACCTGAAGGAGTTAAGTGTTTTCTTTTTCCAACTTGGGAAACACTATTGACTATTACTGTGTTTACGGATTTTTTTTTAACTTTGAGTAGACCAAAGAAAGACCTGGTCTTTGGTTTGGACTCTGAGTCTGCTAAGGCTCAGAGTCCTAACTTGATTCTTGTTGAGACTCAAACAGCTAGCCTTTGTTATTTTTATAACTTGGAGGAGAATTAAAAATTATAAGGATAATATTGTTAGTTTATTGTAGAATGGGGAAGATTTGGGTTAGTCAGATCAGGAAAGATTAATATAGCCTGTGAAAAACAAGAGAAGTGGTTCCTTGCAGAACCAGGGAGTTTTATTTGGGTGGAGTTAAAATCACTTAAAGTTAGAAATCCTTTTATCTTTATATATTTCAATAAATATTTTATTTTTTTAACAAGAGCCTCTTTAGCGTCCTTGTGCCTAGCCCTGAAGAGAATTTCATTTATGAGTTTCACTTCACTGGTATAAACTAAGGATACTTTGTAAGCTCAGCAAGCAGAGTATCAGAAATCAGTTTATAATCAGTAAACAAATCCATTGCTTTATTAGTTTTTGCAGTCTCTTATTTTTACATTACTCACTACAAGCCTTCCTGGTTGAGAGCTAATTAATCTCTGCCTGGATCAAGCAGACCCAGAGCAAAACATTTAGGTTGATAGGATAGATAACTTCTCTATCCCCCTCACATTTCTCTTCTTTATTGTTTCCTCTCTATTTGTAACTATTTATAAATAAATTTGTGACTCTAGATATAATAAATACTGACAACCACATAATTTCATATAATCATCATCCAACCATTAATTTAAACATTACACCTTAGAGCATTAAAGAACTTCCTAATTAGAAGATATGCAGTCTTTTAAAATTTAATTCAAAAGATTTCAACTTAACTACATAGGAAAAATCAAGTGAATGAGAACATATATCTTGAATAGACATTCCAAATGGACAACTAATTGGGCTTAGAACTGAGCAGAATGAAAAGTTTAGGCTCAATTCCCTTTGGGAAACTGCATGTCATTTTATATGACATCAAGCTTCTTCCTGAAATAAAACCCCACCTTTTTTTAATAGTGGAATTTTGTCAATGACCCTATTATTGAACATATGATTGAAACCACAATTTGCTGAGTATAAAAACTATAGATCACCTAAAAGGCAATGGACAGGTGGGTATGGGTACTTTTGTATATTATTGGTAACAAACTACACACACACACACACACACAACTGGTATAAATGATAGAGATGTGTAGATAGAAATGAAAGAGGTGTATGGGGAGAAAAAAGAAGTTAAAGAGGTTAGTGAAAAGAATAACTACTGGATAGCCCATGTGCAAAATTGCAATCTACTTAATATCAAGTTATCTAAAAGAAAGCTCCAGCATGTTGGGTGGGCTTCCTATGGACAAGTGAGTCATCCAAAGGAGGTAAGGATGGGAAGGTTTGGATACCATTGTTGTAGAGCACCCCCCCTTCCCCATGAATAAAATCACAGATACAGCAAAGTTTTAATATAGTTCATGTCACATCCCAAGTGTAAATTCAAAGAAAATAAGAAATAAAACTAAAATGATGTTTCATTACAGGGAAATAATGGCCTGAGATAAACACTACCTGACATCACTATTCTTGAGTATTAATTGATTAACTTCTTCCTCTTAATTGTCTCCCTTGCATTTTGCCCTATATAAAATTTTGAGTGCTCCATTTTAGGAAGGACTTCAATAAGCTAAAACATGTGTAGAGGAAGACCAAACAAATGGTAGAGGCATGGAGGACAAAGAGTGCTTCAGAGTATCTGGCTAAGAGATAAGAAGATGGAGGAAAGAAAAGACAACTGACTTCAGGCTGTCATATGGAAAGAAATGAGTACTGATTAAGCATTTACCATGTGCCTGGCACTGGGCTTGGAACTTTATAGTTATTGCATTTAATCTTTATAATGACCCTGAGAGGTAGTAGTAGTAGTAGTAGTCTCTCGGTAACGGAGGATGACTATTGTCTTTGTGCGTTTTTGTGCACAAAGGCACTTGTGCATGAAGATTTAAGTGGAAAGTCGATGCACAGAGACAGTCCCACTCTCTGGGCGCTGGAAGCCTGGGTCCAGTGGCACGAAAAGTCGTTACACCTGGAGACTTCCTCAGCTGCATTGGATGGCCGTGTTTCTTTTGTGCTCCATCACGCCCTGAGCACTCCACAGTGCTTTGCTGCGTCTCCATCTGCTGTTGAGCAAAGCCCTGGTTCACCAGGGGTCTAAGACCCGATGGCTACCCTCACAAGGTTTAGCGGGCCTGAAGCCATTGCCCGGGCTGTGGCCGCTGCCGCATGCTAGCAGCTACTAGGAGCCACAAGTTCTTGTGAGGGTCAGAGGCTGGAGAGCTGCCCTAGGAGGGCATGACAAGCCCTCCATACCAAAGATATTACTTCTCCCTGAGCACCCCATACACCACCCCCAAAAAAAGAGGTAGTAGGTGCTATTATAATCCACATTTCTCCCCCCCCAAAAAAAACAATTTATATCTTTTTCCAATTACATGTACAATTTTTTATATTTGTGTTTTCAAAGTTTGAGTTCCACATTTTCCCCTCTCCTGACTTTGAGAAGGTAAGCAACTTGATATAGATTCCACAAGCACAATCATGCAAAACATATTTCTCTATTAGCCATGTTGCAAAAGAAAACGAAGACCCAAAACAAACAACAAAAATACAGAAAAACTGTAAAAGCATGCTTCATAAGTGTTATCCACTGCCATAGAAGGAACTATTGGAGTTTGAAGGCTGATCAAAGCATACCACCTTCCACTTTATTTTCTTCAGGAATTTTTTTTTGGTATATGTGATGTGTTTTCTTTCATGGCATGAGGAATACAGAAATATATATTGCATTACAGCACTGGTATAATCTATATCAAACTATTGCTTGATGTCAGGGTTGGGAGAGGGGAAGAAGAGAATTCAGATAGAAAAATGTCAGATAACAATTGTTAAGAATTGTTTCTACATGTAATTGAAAAAATAAAAATAAAAACTGGAAAAAATGAAAAGCATGCTTCCATTTTCTTTCAGACTTCATCAGTTCTTTCACTGGAAGTAGATAGCATTTTTATCATAATTTCTTTGGAATTGTCTTGGATCACTGTATGACTGAGAATAACAAAGTTATTTACAATTGATTTGATCTACACTTTATAGTTCAGCAAACTGAAGCACATTTGTCCAGATCACATAGACAGGAAGTATCTGAGTTTAGATTTGAACTCAGATCTTCTTGACTCCAACCTAGCACCCTATTCACTAAGTCACCACCAGTACTTGCTTTACCAAGAGAAATTATACTCCTGGTTACTCCAAGAAAGCAGAACCCATGAATGATGGGTAAAAAAAAAAAGGTAGATTTTGACTCCTCTGTCAATTACTCTAACAATCAGTTAGTCAATAAACATTTATTGAGCACCTATTACGTCATCTCACAGATTTGGGAATTCCTTTCTGCAATGCAGTACTCATCCACACCTGCCAGTTTTCTTCACTTTTTTTTAATCTATGCCCTCTCGTAATTTCACCATATGGGATCTCCCTAGCACACTGGAGGTCCCTTGTTTATTTCCTCTTGATGTCTTGAGGCCACCAATGAAGCAATTCATCTACCTCTCATCTCTTACCCTTGCTATATTATATACTTTCTTGGTGAAAATCTTGCATTATGGTTTCTGACCTTTGAGATTCCTCATTGGTTGCAACTACTCATATCCACCACAAGCTTCTCCCTTATAGCCTGTGTATTCTTTATTTTTAATTCTTCAGAATCTATTGAATCCTGCTTTTCACTTCAGCCTAACTGTCACATCCTATGTTTCTACCAGCAATACTGCATGTTTTCATAGAAAATTTGTGGTCATCAAAAGAGCTTTGTAGTTTCCTAAAGGCGATTGAACCTTCTCTAGCTCTCTTTACAACTCTGGGCCAAACTCACTGTCCATCTGAGCTGTCCCCAACATGCATCCTGATAGAAAGTTTCCATATGTTGTTCATCTAAGTGCATACTCTAATCTGGATAATAGACATTCTTCATTGGCTTGGTCTGTCCTCTATCTTTCCTGTTCTGGTCTAACTCTCCTTCAGGAGATTGCAATGTTCTGGGTCTTGAAACAGCACAATCTCATCCTCAAACAAGAGAATCTATGGCAGTATGCAGCAATAGATCTAACCCTTTAAAAAGCAAACAAACAAGCAAAAAAACCTTTTACCTTCTGTCCTAAAATCAATTCTTGGTCTGGAAAAAAAAAAAACAGTAAAAGCTAGGTGATGGGGGTCAAGTGACTTGCACAGGGTTGTACAGGGAAGTGTCTGAGGCCAGACTTAAATCCAGAATCTCCCATCTCTAGGTCTGATTCTCTACCCACTTAGCCACTTAGCTGTCCCTGGATCTTAACCCTTTTATGTGTCAGAAATCCTCTGGAAGACCAGTGAAGCATAGGGCTAGATGCCTTCTCAAATATTGTTATTATAATATGAAGTAAAATCCTAAGGATTATGAAGGACTCTGCTCATTTTCATTAATTGTCTCCCATGCCTGGAATGCTATTCATTCTTGTCTCTATCTCCTAACTTCCCTGACTTCCTTCAAGCCTCAACTAAAGTCCTATCTTCTTCAGGAAGCCTTCCTGTTCCCCCCTTAATGCTAGTACTTTCTCTCTCAGATTATCTCCATACATATATATATATATATATATGTATGTATGTATAATGTGTGTGTGTGGTCAATGAAGAATGTTTATTATCCCAACTCTCTCTGTCTCCCTGTCTCTGTCTCTGTCTGTCTGTCTGTCTGTCTGTCTCTTTGTTTGTACCTGTGAGCTCCATGACAGCAGGGACTGATTTTTTTTTCTTTCTTTGTAGTCCTAGCACTTAGCACAGAGCTGGGTACATAGTAGGTCTTTAATAATGCTTATTGACTTGACAAAGGAAAGAAACAAGCATTTATTAATAAGTTAAGTAATTAATTAATACCCTACTATGTGCCAAACTCTTTACAAAAGCTTGGGCAGCTAGGTAGCACAATGAATAGAGCACCAGGCCTGGGAGTCTAGCCTCAAAAACTTTCTGGCTGTGTGACCCAAGGCAAGTCACTTGACTCCAATTGCCTCGCCCTTGCCAGTATTCTGCCTTAGAATTTATATTAAAACAGAAGGTAAAGGTTTAAAAATATATATTACGAAGCTTTACAAGTATTGCCTCATTCTATCCTCACAACAACCCTGGTAAGTAGAAAACCAATTATGTTGAAGTAAAGATGTGGTTTTTTTCTTCATCCAAGTCTGACCCCCTGAAACCTACGCACAGACCCCTTGGGGTTCCTAAGCATGCTGGATAAAGAACCCCTTTTTGGGAAGACTTTATTATGCTCAGGGAATGAATCTCTGTTCACCTTGGACTCTGTGCTAGATCTCCTCAATCACAATGACAAACACCTTTGGCAAGCACATAGCTCCATGTTTTATGCCTCACCTTTGGCTCTCTCTATAATAAACAACTTCCCAGCTGCCAACAGCATCAATGAGTTACCTAAGCCTAGAAGTTTTCAAACAGTGGCTGGATAACTCCTAATTGTGAATGCTGTAGGAAGTATTCTTATTCAGATAGAGGTTGGGCTAGATGACCTCTGAGGTCCCTTTCAATACTGAGATTCTGTGATTCTTCAATCAAAGGAGATAGGTGGATACAGTGCCATTGAAGAGTGCTTCTGAATACAAACAATACTGCAGACTAGCAAAATAGCTAAATTCTCTTACCAGAGACTTCTCTGGCTTCTATAGCCTCAGCATGTTGGCCCTCAGTGGCTCATGAGGAAGGGTCTCAGAACCCATAAAGATAACAGTGACAGAAGGACATGTGGATAAGAAAGGTGATTGGAATCCATTTGAGAGGTTTATAGGTTTTAAAATGTAAGGAATGCTGGTTGTAAAAGTTTGATGGCACAGGGAAAAAAAATTGCTGTAGTCATGGTGAATCTGGGTTTAGCATTGTTTTTAGTAGAACATAGGCTCCACTAAACATAGGCTTCCAGTAAATTCCTAAGGAGACAAAACTATGCAAGAGCCAAGGAAAATTTTTCTTTGTAAAATCTGTTTCTTCACAAGTTCTTATACATTTCTTCCTTTGCATAGTATTTCCTCTGTGGTTCTAAGTACAAATCATTTATTAATTGAGCTCAAGAAAAGCCTTTAAATATTTTAAACTAGCCAAATCTATTTTCATTTCCCAAAAGCTGTAGGACAGCCAAATCATCTTTCTTTAAACTCTTTTAAAGAAAGGCATTGTGGTATTTTGTTTTTCTGGAATAAGAAGATGCATGAGACCTACATCCTTTCTTTGCAGGAGTGGGAAACTGTAGGAATGAGTGTATACACTATTAGACATGATTGAAATGTTGGTTGATTGCACTGGATGTCTTTTTTTCCCCTTTCTTTAAAATCCTGTTACAAGGGGTGGCTCATTGAATAGGGGAGATGGAGGAGTATATTCAGAAATAAGGCATCAATAAAATAAACTTTAAAAAAGAAATATGAGAAATTGTTTCTATACCTAAAGTCTTTTTGAGGACGTCTTATTCCATTTATGAAATCAGAAACTTTGAAAGAATTTTCCTAAGCACAGCTTCCATTTATAGATTTAAATCTCAAATCCAATCCCTCACCAGTATTGATTTCCTGTTTCCTGTGCCTTATACACACCATCCTCATTTGCCATGATATGGAGGAAAGGAATGGAGGAAAAAAAAAAGAAAGAAATGGAGTACTTGTTTACTCTTGAGAAGCAGTGTAGTATAGTGGAGATCACTGTTTTAAGAATCAGAAAGACCTCATCAAACCCTATTTCTGCCATTTTCTATTTACAAGATTTCAGACAAATCATGTGGTCTTTTTCCCATTCTTGAGTTTCAGCACCTGTAAAATGGGAGTAACAGTTCTTGTACTACCTACTTCTTAGGGTTGTTGTTATAATCTAAAGAGACCATAGAGGCTCTTTGGATTCATAAAGTTCTATATAAACATAGATTATTACTGTTATTATTACTCAGTGGGTAATAAATTTATGGAGTTCATTTCCTTCCACAGAAGTTGGGTAATAGAATTAAAGCTGACCAAATATGCATACTTCCTGACCACCCACAGTATTTACTGTCTCTACCACACACCTTGGCACCTGATTGCCTCCATATTCCTTAGCAGGAAAATGCCTTGTGCTATTGTTGTCTCATAATGCCATATATTGTCATAATGCCATTCTATTATACCCTCAATGTGATGAATTTAATTCAGTATGATATACTGAATTTTATTTCATTTATTATTATTTATTCAATAATAAATGTATTCATTATTAATTTATTTTTAATAACATTTGTTAAACACCCACAATGCACAGGGCACTAGGGGAAGACAAAGAGGAAGAGAAAATCATAGATATCACTTCCTAACTAGTTTACAAGTTCTTCAAACCCAGAGAACAGAATTAAGGACACCAACCTCTCAGATTCACCAACATCTCCAACCCCAATCTCTGAGATGCCATAGCTGTTTGAGCAATCACTGGTAAAGCCTGCATCATTTAAAGGAAATAACTTTTATCACAAATCCAAAAAGAATGTCTTTCATGAGCATAGCAATTTCAGTGCAAAATGTACTTCAACATTCATGACCCTTCTCTGATCCTCTCAACAGTCTGGTAAAATAGGCAAGGTGGGAATTATTATCATTTTACCAATGAGGAAACTGAGCCTCAGCAATTTGAAGTGGCTGACTCAAGGTCACACAGGCTCTAAGTAACAGCCTGGCACCAGGTCTTCTGACTCCAAGGCCAGGCGACTTCACAAGACAGGTAGTACATTTACAGAGTCTATTACTCTAATAGGTAGTTCAGGCTATAAATATAAAAAAGGTTTAAGAAGGGTTTAGTGAACTTCATGGATGGCTGCTTCATAATGTATTAACTCCTGTCTGTTTTGGCAGGGACTAAGCTCCTTCCGATCAAAAAAGCCTCTGCTGGCAGCAGTAACTGCTGCTTCAGGGGGAGAGAAAAATAGGCAAGGAGGTGAAGAATATGTAGGGAAAACACTTTCCTTGTTTCCCCCCTCAAAATTGGGGGGGGGGGGAGGGCGGGAAGCGTGCGCACGCGCGCCCCCGCGCGGGGAGGGAAGGGAGACAGACTAGTTGGGGAAAGGAGCTGAAAGAGAAAAAAGCCAGAGTTAGGAGGGGAAGCACAACAACAGGCAATTATCCGGCTACCAAATACTTGACTCCTTTATGTCCCAAGGCTACACAGCAGGAGGAACCGCACAAGGTGTCCAGGGAAGGTCTGAATGTGGGTCTTGGTGATTGGCTGGGGGCGTTTCTTTACTCTGAAAGGAGACATGCCTTGCAAAGAGAGGATTAACTTGAACAAAGGTCATGTGGCTCTCTCTGTAAAGGAGATGCTTAGTCTCCCTTTTAAGTGAATATTTGTACAGTCAAGAGTTTTTTTAGGTCAGCCTGGGGGGATGAGGGGTGGGGAGGGGCTTTAGACAATGGAGGAGTCTACACCCTGCAAATGGGATGTTATGTTTTTAAATTCAGAAAAATAACAGTAAAATCCAGTCAGAACTTTTCCAAGAAAAGGACAAAGACTTTTAGAAAGTGAGACACAATGAAAAAAGCTAAATCAGAAAAGCCACCTTTCAGCTTCAAGGTTACTTAACTTTGGGAAAATGTACCTGATATGGGCCTTAGGTCAGTAGGATTATAGGGCTAGACTTCTTGAAAGGAACCTCAGAGAACATCCAGCTCAGCGCCCTGTTCCATTTTTAAATAACTAACCAGGAATTAAGCCAATGGGCAACTTCTTCATGGCCACACAGGCAAGTATCAGAGGCAGGATTTGGGACTTAATCCTCTGATTCTAGAGTCTTGCTCTTTCTACTATGCCACAATAGTACATGTGCTTGTACACACATCATTTCAATAGCTCATTTTACAGAGGCAGAAACTGAGGCAGACAGGATCATACAGCTAGAGTCCGAGGCAAGATTTGAACTCATCTTCCTGACACCACTACTGTTGCTCTATTAGCAGCTCTGCTAGGTAGCACAGTGGTTAGAGTACTGGAGTTAGGAAGACTCCTCTTCCGGAATTCAAGTCACTTAAAACTCTGTTTGCCTTGGTTTCCTCATTGACAAAATGAGCTGGAGAAGGAAATAATAAACCACTTTAGTATCTTTGCCAAGTAAACCTCAGATTGGGTCATGAAGAGTCAGACATAACAGAAAATTGACTGAACAGCAACAACAAGAATTTGGGGATCAATAACAATGACTGCTACTTAGCTCCTTCCTTCCCATCCTAACCCTCCTAATAATAATACTCAAGACAAAATGAAAAAAATGGCAAGCCATTCTAGTATATTTGCCAAGAAAACACCAAATGGAGTCATGAAGGGTTGTATGCCACCGAACAACTCACCAACAGGTATGAGGTCTGTCCTTTACCCTCAACTTGGTTTAGCCAGTCTGTGGAGACAGTATTGTCTGGCAAATTCAGGGGGGATTAGCACCCCACCTTTACTATTCCTAATTCTTGACTTCATTGTCTCGGGTTTCTTCAAAAAGCAAGAAAGAGAAAAGTAAATTCAACATATCTATTTTTGCATATAGACACCATTCTGAACAATTCCTTAATCATATTTCTGAAATCCAGGATGTGTCCAGGACCCCTGACTTTGGAGAGAAGACCCGGGCACAACAAACTAGGTTTTGTTAGGGGGTGGGAGCAGAGGAGAACATAGGTTGTTGATGTTCTAGACTGTGAATTCTGTTCCAATGAGCCAAGTCCCTGGTCTCACCAGTTTCTGGCTTTAAAATTTAAAGAAAAAAAGAATAGATTAGGCTTGCCTTTAGAGAAGATTCTACAGAAAGAATAGTCTTGGCAGTCTGGTTAAGGTTATAATAATTAATATTTGTGACTTTTTTAAGGTTTGTAAATTACTTTATATACATTATTTCATCTAAACAGTTTAAGGAAAGGTATCAAACAGCTACCTAGTATGTCCCAGGCACTGGGCTAAGTAACTACAAATAAAAAGAGGCAAAAAATAGTTCCTGCCCTCAAGAGCCTTATAATTAAGTGGGGGAAGGCAATATGCAAACAAATATAAGCAAAACAAACTACATATAGGATAAATTGGAACTAATTAACAGAAGGAAGGCCCTAGAATTAAGAGGAGTTTGGGGAGGCTTCCTTTAGAAGAAGGAATTTTAGGAAGGATTTCAAGGTAGCCTGGGAAGCCAATAAGAAGAGATGAGGGAAAAGAGTGTTCCAGGCTTGGGGGAAAGCCAGAGAAAATGTCTGGAGACAGTGATGAGAGTCTTGTTTGTGGAACAGCCCAGAGGTAAGTGTCACTAAATTGAAGATGCATGATGGAGAAAAAGGTATATGAGAGGACTGAAAAGTTATGAAAAGCTCTGGAAGTGAAATGGAATATTTTGCATTGGTTCTGGAGGCAATAGGGAGTCACTAGAGTTTATCAAGTAGGAGGGTGACATGATCTGGAAAATCACTATGGGATCTGGATGGAGGTTGGAATTGGAAGAGACTTGAGACCCACCAACAGATTATTGCAATAGTTCAGCAATAGTTCAGCTGTGGAGTGTGAGGACCTGGTTCAGACTGTTTATGTTACTACTAAATACGGGAGTTAAGACTGGAACCTAGTTCTCTTCTAATTCAAATCTTAGTGTTGTTTCCAATATATCAAGCTGCATCCCAGAATTTTATATAAGCTCTGACATCCTTGTCTTTACTTGTCTAAAATGTTCTTAACTACCTCACCTAACAAATATTTTCTATTAAAGGCAAGAAAATCTACTTTTGCCCTGGTTTCCTATGAGTTCTCACCTAGACAAAGTCAAGCATAATGTCTAATATCTATCCTCATCATAATACTTCTTACTGTTCGGTCCTTGATAGCTTCAGTGTGAAGAAAAAACATACATTACGAGAGAGTCTATGTCTTTGGATGATGAGCTACCTGCTCAGAAATCCATATATTTAGGACATATGAGTTTTTAATTGATAACCACAATGAAATGAAGTCAATTCTGATCAAATTAATAAGAGCTCTGGCATTTAACTGACTAAGATATTTTAAAGAACCATGGAGAAAATTTTGTCAATACATGTCTTGGTTTTGTCTACAGGTCAACAACCCTGGGGATAGTTGTAAGCATTTGTTGTAGAAATATAAGGAAAAAGAATATAACATCAAATAGTGTGGCGCTCTCAGATATTGCTCAGAAATTAGCCATAGAGCCAGAAATGTCAGATGAATAAATCTACTTGTTTATGTGTGCTAAAAACATACTTTACTCAATATCCGAGGCAGGCGGAGTCTCAAAATCATGCAAGACATATTTAGTTTTATAAACCATTTTTTGCATGCAAGAAATCTAGTGTTTGACCAGCAGGATAACTTGTGCTTGAGATAACTAAGAACTCCAGTTACAATAAAGCCATGCTGTCAACATTTCTAAAACCTGGAGTAAAGTTATGAATTTAAAGGGTTAGGAGTCTTATTTGTAGCAGCTTGGCTAATTATAAAGCCCTCTGCCATAGGATTGGTCCTGGTTCTGGATAATTTATCTTCTACTAAGGAAGCAAGGTAAAAAATGCCAGAGCATCCACTCGTAGACTTAGCGCAGCAGGTGATGGAACCTGGACTCTAAGACAGTAGTCACAACAGAAAGACATCCAATCATGCAGATATTCTGGGACAATCTTGGTTTCAAGAAAAATGATGTGTTTTTACTTCTTTACTTCTTTAAAATATACTATTGATAACTACTGTTATTTCATTTTGATTTATGGATGTCCCTACCCTCATCATCTCAGTGAACTATCTCTTAAATCAATGAAGAAAGAAGAAAGAAAAAAGTAGGACAGCAAAACTACCCAACATAACAACTTAGTCTAACAATATATGCAATCTTTTCCTACTTCTAGGGAAAAAAAAGAAGTGAAGGAATTTCATTTTCTTATCTCTTTTCCAGGGTCATACTTGGTTATATTAATTGCACAGCATTATGTTTTGGGGTTTTTTGCTCTTTTCATTTACATGGTTGTAATTGTGTCTACTGTTTTCCTGGTTTTGCTGCAGTATCAGTTCATATCAGTCTGTTCATTTCCTCTGAAATTTTCACATTTATAAATTTTTACAGCACCATAATATTCCATTATACATATGGACCCCAATTTCTTGTACTATTCTCTAGTTAAGGAATATTTACAACATTTTAATTGCAGTTCTTTGCTACCACAAGAAGGGGCATCTAGGTGGCATCATAATGCAGAGTACCACACCTGGAAGATTCATCTTCCTGAGTTCAAATCTGACCTCAGACACTTATTAACTGTGTGGACCCAAGTAAGTCACTTAACCTTGTTTGCTTTAGTTTCTTCATCTATAAAATGAACTGAAGAAGAAAATGACAAATCATTACAGTATCTCTGTCAAGAAACTCTTAAATGGGGTCCTGAAGACTCAGACACATTGAAAAATGTGTTGACTTTGAAATTGAAAAATGACTGAACAATAAGCTACCACAAAGAGTGGTGTTATCTGTATTTTTACTTACATAGGACCTTTCTTTCTATCTTTGATGTCCCTGGGGACACATATCTAGAAGTAGGATTTCTAAACTAAATAGTATGAACATTTTAGACACTTAATTTGCCTACTCAGTGTAGTACTAATCAAATTACCCACAAATTATTTCCTAGAACTAGAAAAAATAATAATAAAATCCATCTGGAAGAACAAAGGTCAGGAATATCAAGGGAATTAATGGGGAAAAATGAAGGAAGGAATCTTAGCCATATCAACTCTCAAACTATACTATAAATGATAATCATCAAAGCAATCTGGTACTAGGAGAACATTATATGCAGTAACTGCAATATTGGAGAAAGAACAAATGTGATGGACTTTGCTACTAACAGCAATATGTCCAAGACAATTCTGAGGGACTTCTGAAAAAGAATGCTATCCATCTACAGAGAAAGCACTATTGGAGTATAAATAAAGATGAAAACATATGATTCATCACTTACTTATTTGGGCATATGTTTTGGGGTTTTGGTTTTATAAGATTATTCACTTACAAAAATGAATAATATAGAAACATGTTTTGTGTGATAATACACATATAACCCAGATTGAATTGCTTGTTGGCTCTGAGAGGAGGGAGGAAAGAAGGGAAGAAAACAATATGGATCATATAATTTTGCAAAACTTATATGAAAATTTGTTATTTTTTTAAAAATCTGGTACTGGCTAAGAAATAGAGTAGTGGGTTGATGGAATGGATTAGGAAATTAACAAAAAGAAGTTCATGACTCTAGTAATCTAGTGTTCAATAAACCCAAAGATCCAAGCTGTTGGGGGAAGAACTCACTTTTGACAAAAACTGGAAAACAATATGGCAGAAAACTAGGAATAGATATTTCACATCATACACCAAGAAAAAGTCAAAATGGATACTTGATCTAGGAATAAAGGAGGATACTATAAATTAAGAAAACACACACAAAAATTTACCTATTAGATTTAAAGATAAGGAAAGAATTTAAGACCAAATAAGAGGAAAAAAATTAAGAAAAACGAAATGGACAATTTTGTTTACATTAAATTAAAAGGTTTCTATACAAACAAAACCAATGTAACAAAGATTAAAAGGGAAACAACAAATCGGGGAAAATTTTTATAGCATGTGTCTCTGACAAAGGCCTTATCTCTCTCTCTCTCTCTCTCTCTCTCTCTCAGAGAGAGAAAACTAAGCCAAATTTGTTAGAATACAAAGCATTTGCCAGATGATAAATGGTCAACAGGCAGTTCTCAGAGGAACAAATTAAAGCTATCTATAGTCATATGAGCAAATGCTTCAAATCATTATTGATTGGAGAAATGCAAATTAAAACACTTCTGAAATCCCACCTCACACCTATCAGAATGAATAATATGGCCAAAAAGGAAAATGATAAATATTGGAAGGGATATGGGAAAATTGGGACACTAATGCACTGATGGTGGAATTATGAACTGATATAACCATTCTGGAGAGCAAAATGGCACTATACCCAAATAGTATAAAACTATGCATACCCAACAATAGCATTCCTTGGTCTGTATCCCAAAAAGATACAGGGGAAAAGTAGTGGCAAGAAAGGAATATTTTGTTTTGGAAGGTCTCAAAGACAGAAAGTGGAGCAAGAGGGGAATAGATTGACAAACCCTTTCTAGGAGAAATGATAGGGTTGGTTGTAACTCAAGAGCAGGAAAGGTAAGAGATGGGGAGTAGAGGAGACCCCTTTTGGCACCTGATGAGAAGAAGATGACCAGGTAGCAAAATGAAGTGATGGTTGTGAAGTGGGGACCTGACTGATCTGAATGATAGTGGTGTCCTCAACAGAAATGGTGAGGTTTAGAGGAGGGGTAGGGTTTAGAGAAGAAGATGAGTTCTTTTGAATGTGATGAGTTTGAAATGTGAATAGGACCTCTAGGCAATTTTTGGAATGTAGTTAGATATTCAGAGCTAGGCTTAATAAATGTTTGCTAACTTCATTTGACTTGAATGTTTGCCAAGTGCTTACATTGTGCTTAGAAACCTACTTGTCTTATCCCCACCAGGAGAAGTTAGAGGTGAGATAGATGTTAAAAGAAAATGATGGGTGATGAAACTGTGTAATTTCATGGTTATTGGGAGAGAAATGAGAAAATGTAGGGGTCCAGTAGATAGAGTGTTGGGCCTAGACTCAGGAAGATTCACCTCCCTGAGTTCAAATCTAGCCTCAGACACTTCCTAGCTCTGTGATTCTGGGCAGATCACTTAACCTTGTTTCAGTTTCCTCATCTACAAAATGAACTGGAGATGGAAATGACAAATCATTCCATTATCTTTGCCAAGAAAACCCCAAATGGGGTTGTGAAGATTCAGACTGACTGAAAAATGACTGAACAATGCCAATGATTGCAGATTGACAAGTTCTAGTTTGAGAGAACTGCCTTCAGCATTGAGAGGTTAATAAGTGAATCATTCAGGGTGAGATAGCCAAGAAATGTTAGAGAGGACTAAAACGAAGATCTTGCTTCTCCTGAGACCTGCCTTCCACCCATTAGGCTACAATATCTCTCTTAGAGGAAAATTATAATTAAAGAAAAAGGGATGGGGTCCCGAAAATATGTGTATTTAAAAGAAAAAAAGGTAGTTATTTTGTTTCTGGTTTGTTCAGGTTTGAAGAGCTATCTAGTTAAAACTGACCATAAGCAGCAAATTTCAGATAAAATGATCACACATGGCTACATAGGAAGCAGCAAGAGAGATTAGGTAGATCATTGGGAAGATTTAAAGAATTGTAGGACCATAAGCTGAGTTTTTTTAATTTTAAATTTTACTTTTATTGTCATGTAAAACATACTTCCATATCGGTCATTGTTGTAAGAGCACACACATATATCCAAAACCCCAAAATAAAACCATAAGGTAAATAGCATTCACCATCAATTAAGTCTTTCAGGATTGTCCCAAATCATTACATTGCTGAGAGTCATGAGCTTAGATTGAAAACAAAAACATCTCAGCGCTTCTAAAGGCCTCCTAGGCTCCTGTCAGAAGAAACAAGGTCATAGCCTTTGTCCTTAATCTTAAATTATTTAATATCCATTTTGCTATGCTGCTGATGCCTTCTACCTAGAGAGAGTTCAGTTTTTTCAGTCTTGTCCTCCTCCACTCATTTTACAGATGAAGAAACTGAGGCAAATAGGGTTGAGTGACTTGCTCAGGGTCACACAGCTAAGTAATATCTGAGGCTGAATTTGAACTCAAGTTTCTCTGACCCGGGGCCAACTCCCCACCACTCAGAAATAACTGCATTAAAAACAAAACTAAACAAAAAAATTTACCTTCTCTCTTAGAATCAATATTGATTCTAAGGCAGAAGAGCTGTAAGGGCTAGACAAAGAAAGTTAAGTGACTTGCCCAGGGACACACCTTTAAGAAAGGTCTGAGGTCAAAATTGAACCCAGGACCTCCCATCTCTCGGCCTGGATCTCAATCTATTGAGCCACCCAGCTGGCTACATTTTATTGGAAAATTTGGTAGATAAAGTTTTTGGCTTAAGCACTTTGTATAAACAAAATTATATTCTTAAATACTTGTCTCCCAGTGGTTTTTGTTCTTCTATAAATGGCTTCTTGTTACTCATTTTTATCAGCTATAACCAGGTTCAACTCTAGGCAAAAAATGGAAAGGTCTTCAGTGCCCTACCCATTTCTCTTCAGTACTCTTTCTTCTCCCCATTTTGTGTGCCCACCTTCCCAAAGATCTATCACCTCTTTGCTGCTCATTATTCCCCATCCCCCCCCCTCCCACATCCAGTGTACTACATAAATCTTATCTGAACTCTTTCTCCTTATGCTCTAAAATTTCCTGTCTTCTCCATCAAAACTTACTTGGTTTGTATCCAGAAGTTTGATATTCAATGTTACACAACCAGCTCTAGGGGAAGAAAGGGAGAAGTGGGAAGGGATACATAGTCTGCAAGAGATAAAAGATGTATGCATAACACACCTTTATGTTTAATCTACATTACTAACATTTTGCCTATCACTTTCTTAAGTCTAGATAACCAACAAAACAATACATCAAGCCCTGATTTGTAACTTTTGCATATTTCCAAGATATAAAAGATCAGATGGAAAATTTAACAAGTGGCAGGCTCCTTTGAGTTTGATCTGAGACAACTCTTTATGTAGCATTTCTTCTCAGAGAAGACCTCAACTAAAGCCCAGGAAGCTCCTCCCAGACCCCAATGAGGTGTCAATTGGCCATTAATGGCTTAATGGAGGCTATTTGCATTTTAAGGAGGGACTCCAAAAGATCTGCTGCCTTAACTTAAAGGAATAAATCTCTCAAGGTCTTTAAGGCACCAGGGTTGAGTAGGGGGTTGGGTGGAAGGGAAAAGAGAGTTATCTTGGAGTAATTTATTTCAGGGCAACCAAAGTAGCTTAGACTTTTGCTGAATGAAGGTCTTCTAAATTGATGTAAATGTTGCAATAAATTCAGGCTTCAGGCAATAAGAGTGGTTTAAAGAACCCATAGAGTCAACAGCAGACTCTTAAACAAAGCTTAGCTCTATATTAACTCATCAATATCAATAGCTCTCAGGACCCTGGCTAGCCCTAACTACCTGTTTACTTAGGTAGTTTGCTTTCTCAAGGGTCAACTCCCACACACTTCCAGAATTCTTCAAGACTGGGAAAGAAGTGCAGGGAAGCATTGATAGGTTACACTTCAAACTTGGGACTTTTACCTCTAACAGAAAGAAATAGCTGTCTTTGTTTACTATAAGGCCCACTTGGGCACCAAGTGGATTTTCAAAAGGAGGTAGATTATTTCAGTGGATAGAAGTTTATTAAAGATCCATTATACTTGCCCTGACTAGCTTTCTCCTCATTCCCTTTTAGTTCCAAAAGCTTGTCTTGCTTAAATCGTAATACCTGGGCAACATGATCCCAGAAGTCCATTCACTAGCTGATTGGCTCCTATTGGCTCCCCTGTTCCTGGGCAGACTTCTATTAAAGATATTCAAGTAACTTTGTTGTTTAATTTGAAGCTGCTGCTGTACAGACTGGTGGAGGCAAAATTCCTGTAAAAGCCTTATCAAATTTTTATTTTTTAGCTAATAGTGACTGATAGACACATTTCTCTGGCCCTATGGAAGATGATCAGAAGACCTCTGCCTCAATTATATATCCTTCACTTTCTGTCACAATTCCTGAATTTCCTGCCCTTGAAATTACTCTTTGAGAACCTGGTGGAAACATGCCCTTTCATTGAGTTGCCTGCAATGTGGGAAAGCTAACATTTAGCTAGCCAACTAATAAATCCATAAGCATTAACTTACTATTTATTTAACTCACTACTAGAGAGATGAAGGCCCAGAATAACAATGGAAACTTCCAAGTGGAAGAGTTCTTCTTTTATTTAAAAAGTTTTTCTTCTTTCTCCCCTCCAATAAAAATGTTTGAAGGATGAATAAAATATATAAGATGAGATGTTATTATATTGCTACATATAGCCATGACTTCGAAAAATTATATTAAAAGTATTCAAAATTTCCAGAACATCAACATATTTCAGCCCCTGGAGACTAGGAATAAGAAGGATAAGGAACATAGATTAATAATTAAATGCCAGAACAAGATTTATATCTACCTTCTGGAGGTATTACCATTTGAATAAGAGAAAGAAGGTTTCAGTACTTTCTTTGTGAGCTTCCTCCTATTGATTTCTGATCCAGAAACTGGTTGGGCATGTTCCCTTCTTCCTGATTATGTCTCAAAGGGATGGGAATGGTTTGGACCTTAGCAATCATATGAATTTACCCTTGCAAATTACACTTCTAACCTCTAGCCCCTGAGTTTCTAGCTCCACAGCTAGAGATTTTTTCACCCTGGAAAATTCTCTTGTTTGGATTGGTGAGTTCTTCCTCCAACCTCCATTTAAGAAAATTCTCATGGCAGTCATAGTCATGTCTTACCTAACACATTTTCTCACCCAACTTCTCCCTTCAGCTCTCTTTTATGTTATCTTCTTCCATTAAAATGTAAGCTCCTTGAAGGCATAGACTTTCTTTTTTTCTTATATTAGTATTCCCAGTTTTTAGCATAGGTTCCTGACACATGGTAAACACTTAAAGACTTTAGTCTAATCTAAGCTAGTGGTCATTTGAAAGGAGATTGTTGAGTTCAGAACTGAGAGGCAATCTGGGGAATAGGTTGGGCAAAGCATCAATAGGAAGCTATAAAATAAGGGAAGAGAGATTTTGCATTTAGGAGAGAAACCAGTCTCTTGGAGAGACCAGCTGAAGAGAGAGTGGAGGAGGGGCAAGGAGAAAGCTGAGGGTTCTGAGGAGGAATCAGAACTCTGGGAGCCAATATACAGGAGGGGGTCACTTCCAGCCTGGGAGGTGGAGGAGAAAGGTGAATCTCCTGAAAAGCTGAGAAGAAGCTCATTCATCTGAGACTTGCTTTCCCTTCTGAGACCCTGAAACATCTCCATTAAGACTCTCAACTACAGCTGTCTAACATCCTCAAGAGGGATTGTGTATTTGGATTTTTGACCAGAGCCATCCAGATCCTTCTCTGAGATATTCTTCTCTCTCTCTCTCTCCCTCTGCCCCTTACTTGTCCCTTGACTTATACTTTCAAGGTCTAGTTAGTTTGAGAGTAGGGGCAAGAAAGCAGTTGGCAAAAAGGAGAGGTCAGGGCTGAGAAGCCTTTGGCCTCCAGACTCTGAAAGGCCAATTTGCAAGAGGGAAAAATCTTTAGGGTTTCCTTTTACCTACTTCCCATTTTTTGGACCTCATACCCCTGCCATTCCCTTCCTACTTTGACCTCAATAAATCTTTTGAAATTTAGGACTTTGAGTTTGGGCCTGTCTCTAAATAACATAACAAAGGGGATCAAGGACTGAAATAATTGAGACAGGATTTCAAGCTGAAATCCTGTCCTCTCCTGTGACCTCTCAAAGGTTTGGGAGGGTCACACTTCTCACCAAGAGGGGGTTTGATTTCCAGACCCCAGTGATTCAGTGCTGTCTGACCAAGGAAACTGAAACCTTCTCCTTGGCAGGTGACCATTTCTAAACCCCTGAAAGGACTGACATTTACTGTCCCTTTGAGAAGCAGAAGTATAAGAGATAATCTTGCCTCTCAAAAACAGGAGCCCTGGACTCCTCTGAGGGAGGCATCTTGCAGTCTCATTGAGGCAATCCTACTCTAGTCTTCTGTCTTCCCTCTCCCAGATAATACCTCTGTGGAGCCATACTCTTTTTCAAGGGGACAGTACTTGGCTTATCTCCCCCATAAGTAACAGAGGAGAGAAACAATCCCCTCATTCTCTGTCACCCCTTTTCCCTCCTTCTCCCCACCATCTCCTCATTTACAAAGCTCATGAGTGAATTGGGAGGAGTCCAAGTTTGGACATAGGTTCTAGTGAGGGCAGAAACCCAAGTTTTGTAGGAGGTTAGGGAATAGCATATGTAGAAGGTATTAAGGGAATAGTCAAAGGGAAATTCCTACTTTGAACTGTCTGAATTACAGCTATTCTAGGTGATAAGGAGGTCTGGGGTGGGGCTATGTAAACTGCAATGGAATAGAGATTACCATGGCCAAAAGGATGAAGAAACCATAGAGTGAGGGGTTCAGTGAGTCATTGGTATGTATGATGAAGTTGCCAAAAATTACATCAGAATCTAGAGGGAGATGAAAACATAGGAACCAGGTACTGAAGTCATCTAGGAAGTTGGCATAAGCCTAGGAATAAGTGCCCAACAACTTCTAAAAGCTAAAGAAGGTGGTATACAGAGGATGGATACTTTCCCATTTAGGCAAGGGATTTAGAAGATGAGTTTTCTCTGGAATGAGGACTAAATTGCTTTGTTTTGTTTTTTTATTCCCGTGAAAAATTGAGGATTTATTATTAGAATTATGGTTTGGGACCAACTTGAGAAAAGTACAGTCTCAGAGATTTAGAACTGGAGGGCACCTTGGAGTCCATCTGATTCAATCTTCTCATGATGTCTTCCTTAATTTTTTTTCTCTTTTTAATAATTTAGAATATTTTTCTATGATTCCATGATTCATGATTCTTCTACCTTCTCTTCCCCCTTCCAGAGCTGACAAACAATTCCATCGGGTTATACATGTATCATTGTTCAATACATATTTCCATGTTATTCATATTTGCAGTAGAGTGATCTTTAAACATTAAAACCCTACTCATATCCCTATTGAACCATGTGATTGATCATATATTTTTCTTCTGCATTTCTGTTCCCACAGTTCTTTCTCTGGATATGGATAGCATTCTTTCGCATGAGTTCCTCTGGATTGTCCTTGGCCATTGCATTGCTGCTAGTAGAAAAGTCTATTTAATTCAGTTGTGCCATAATGTATCAGTCTGGATATGATGTTCTCCTGGTTCTGCTCCTTTTGCTCTACATCAATTTCTGGACGTCTTTCCAGTTCACATGGAATTCCTCCAGTTCATTATACTTTTCAGCAAAATAGTATTCCCTCATCATCAGATACCACAATTTGTTCAGCTATTCCCCAATTAATGGATACCCCCTTATTTTCCGATTTTTTGCCACCACAAAGAGCACAGATATAAATAGTTTTATACAAGTCTTTTTCCTTATTATCTTTTGGGGGTACAAACCCAGCAATGGTATGGCTGGATCAAAGGGCAGGCATTCTTTTAAAGCCTTTTGCACTTAGTTCCAAATTGCCCTCCAGAATTGTTGCACCAATTCACAACTCCACCAGAAGTGTATTAGTGTTCCAGTTTTGCCACATCCCCTCCAACATTTATCACTTTCCTTTGCTACCATATTGGCCAGTCTGCTAGGTGTGAGGTGGTCCCTCAGAGTTGTTTGTGTTTGTATTTCTCTAATTATGAGAGATTTAGAACACTTTTTCATTTCCTTATTGATAGTTTTTATTTCTTTATCTGAAAACTGCCTATTTATGTCCATTGACCATTTGTTGATTGGGGAATGGCTTGTTTTTTTTTTTTTTGTAAATTTGACTTAGTTCTTTATATATTTGGAATTTTAAACCTTTATCAGAGAGTTTTGTTATAAATATATTCTCCCAGTTTGTTGCTTTCCTTCTAATTTTGGTTGCATTTTTTTTTTAATTTGACATAATCAAAGTCATTCATTTTACATTTTGTAATCTCTTGATTAGTCTTAAATTCCTTCCTTTCCCACAGATCCAACAGATATACTATTCTATGTTCACCTAATTTAGTTTATGATTTTATTCTTTATATTTAAGTCATATATCCATTTTGAATTTATCTTGGTATAAGGTATAATATGTTGATCTAAACCTAATCTTCCCCATGCTGTTTTTCAATTTTCCCAGCAATTTTTGTCAAATAGGGAATTCTTATTCCAAAAGCTGGGATCTTTGGGTTAATCAAGCACTACCTTGCTGAGGTAATTTACTCATTGTCTATTCCATTGATCCACCCTTCTGTCTCTTAGCCAGTACCATATTGTTTTGATGACCACTGCTTTATAGTACAATTTAAGATCTGGTACTACTAGGCCTCCATCTTTCACATTTTTTTTTCATTATTTCCCTTGATATTTTTGATCTCTTGTTCTTCCAGATGAACTTTATTATAATTTTTTCTAATTCTATAAGAAAGCTTTTTGGTAGTTTGATAGGTATGGCACTGAATAAGTAGATTAATTTGGGTAAGATTGTCATTTTATTATGTTAGCTCATCCAACCCATGAGCAATTAATGTTTTTCCAGTTATTTAGATCTAGTTTTAATTGTGTGAAAAGTGGGACTAAAATGTTTTAAAGGAATATGCAGGTTTTAGTTAATGCAAGGTGTTGGGAGAAGTTGGGAAGAAGAGCAACATTTGTTTAGGAATATAGGCAATTTCTCCATGGTTGAAGATAGTTTCCAAAGGCTTTTTTTTCCCCAAAGTTTCCAAATCCAAAATTCAGGATACAATGAATGAGAGCAGGTTGGACATGAGGACCTAAATAGAGGAATAGGGGTGGGGGAGGTTTGTATCCAGAACAGCAGGTATGGATAAATATGACAGAAAAAAGAAAAAAATCACAGGCTAGAGGTAGAAGGAGAGAAGAACTATAGATATAATTGCTTATGGATCCAGGAGATAGCAAAGAGGGAAAGGCCACTCAATTGCTTGAGGGAAGAGGAGAAAATATTAAAGTATTTTTGGTTTCACTAGCTTCTTTATTACCTATATAAATTATAATTCATTTCATTTGAGGGAGTCTGGACTTATGGTTACATAGAGACTTACCCAGGGACATACATACACATGTGCCCCTATGACAGAGCCAGGACTTAAATAGATTTTCCTGATTCCAAGGCTAGATCTTTATCACTACACCAAGATACCTTACAAGTCATAATAATTGGATATTTTATGGCCAAAATCTATCATACATTGGCAATGCAGTGAGGCTGCACTGATAGGGACAGAAATGGTTTACAGGTAACTCTGAGGCTTACCATAACTAAATTCTATGTATCATAGACTAGATTTTTTTAATGTAAACTAACCACTAAACTACTTTTTCTCTTTTCCCTTCCTCTCAGGGTGATAATTAGAACAAGCACTGGGATTACAAAGGAAGGGGGGATACATGGTCCTTCCTCAAGATGCTCATACAATGTAATGGGGATACAGGAAGACATCTTTACATTACAAACTTATTTTAATTTTTTAATGTGATTTGAAAATATTTGAAAATTAAATATTCATTTTTCAAATGCTATTCTGATAACCAAATATACCTCTTTAATAATACCATGCATAAAATAAAAGGTGCTTCATGAGTGTAAGTGTAGAAGACTATGATGCAGAAGGACTGACCACTTTTTCCAGGATCATCTACCCACAAATGTTTCTGTTGCCAACATCAGCATCATCATTACTTGTGCCCTGATAAATACCCTTAAGACCTCAGATACCTGAAACCCACTATATGCAGACATTATTCCTAGTAACTTCATTTCTAGATAAGTGGTTATCTACAGATCAAGGAAAAATTGATCAAGCTCCTAGAGGAATAGTATATTCTTCTGTAATGCTACAATCCCACACTAAAAATGAATACCTCAAAGTCAGTGTGGCATACTGGAAAATTCACTGGTTTTAGACTAACAGAACCTCATCTCAAATTCCTTCTCTGATGCTATTTATGTTCCTTAGGCAAGTCATCTCAGCCTTCTGGACCTTTCTCCTTATCTGTAAAATGATGGGGTTAGATTATATGACCTTAAATTTCCCTTCTAGCTCTGAATTTATGATATTACTATTAGGAAGACCCTAAATTATGAAAATTTCATGTATTTAATAGATTTTTTAGTGATTCTCTTTTAGATTCAAAATATAAAAGGGAAAAGAGAGAATCATCAAAGTTTGGTATCTTGAAGTACTTACAACAGCACAAGAAAAAGGAATGGTAAACTTTGAAATAAGAGATACCTTAGTTGTTTGATATTTGATATTTATTCATTCACCCATCAACATGCCCACCCATTCACCTGCCTATCCATCCCTTCATTTGTTTGTTTATTTGTAGAAGCACAGAAAGAGCAGAGGAACTGGCATATTATGGAGCATACCAACAATAAAATAGGTGAAATGCAAGGAAGAGAGAGAGAGAGAGAGAGAGAGAGAGAGAGAGAGAGAGAGCTGTAAAGTATTTGTTTTGCTAACAATGCCAGCAAAATGGAACCAAATTCAACAAACATTATTGGACATCCAGAATTCTTAAATTGAGAGAGTAAATATCCAATATTTAGATAGTACTTTAAGGTTTGCAAATTGTTTCACATATATTATTTGCTTTTGGCCCCACAATAGTAGATGAGGAGGATACTACTAGTGTTATTCAATGTTATTCAACCTATTTTGTAATGGGGATTGACCCCATGGTGACAGGACTAGGAAATTTTAGAAGCAAGATTTGAATTCAATTTTGGCAAGTCTGGCATTTTAGTATCCACTGTACTGTACAGCCTCTCTTGTGTAAAAGACATAAGTGAATGAGAATGGTATAAAGTGCTATGTGAGGTCTGAGACTAGAAAGGTCCCTATTGATTGGGAATGGATGAAAGCCACATGGGAGACCACTGGTAATAAATATCCCCTTACTCCTGCCATAAGATGTGCATCCTATGAGCCTGAACTTGTTTCTTGATGATATCATGAACTTGGAAACCCTCCAAAAATATACAGTAAAAGAAATTGTAAAACATGCCAAAGCCACTCATGTTTTAGTGGTTGTCTTTGGTGGTGGTGGTGGGGAATGAGGTAGGAGAGGGAAGAAGGGTAAATAATGTAGTGACACTGAAACTCTGTGGTAAAACTTAATGGGGTAGAGTTGAGTATCTTTTCCCTGTATGCCAAATAATTTCACCAAGGAAGGATGAGGTGAAGAGCTTTTTAAAAATTCTTTTTTTGTTATAAACTTCCCAAACATCCACAAAACATTCCTCTATGCAAAGAACAGAAAAAGAACATAGTGAATCTATGAATCTAGTGTATTACTCTTCTATTACTTTCATTTCATGTTGGGTCAGATCATATAACATCCCAAATTTCTCTTAATCCATTCCTTTTCTCATTTCTTACCACACAATAATATTCCAATGTATTTATATATCACAATTTATTTTGTCATTCCTCATTTGGTGGGTACCCACTGTTCCCAATTCTTTGTTACAACAAAAAATGCTTTTTTGGTTGTAGTAGTCTGTAATTTGTAATTTGTTGTTCAGTTGATTCAGTTGGATCCAATTCTTTATAACCCTATTTGGGTTTGTTTCCCCACCCCCCTGAACATACTAGAGTGGTTTTCCACTTTCTTCTCACTGTCTCATTTTACAGAGAAGGAAACTGAGGCAAGTAGGCCTCAATGAGGCCATACAGCTAGTAAGAGTCTGAAGCCAGATATTAATTGAGAAAAGTCTTCCTGACCCCAGATTGGCACTCCATCCATTGTGCCACCTAGCTGCCCTTGTACTTTTAGGAGGATGTGAAGGACTGTTCCTCCCTTTACTCTTGTTGGGGATTTTTGGTCTTGGTTTTAAAATATCATGTACCTACGAATGTGATTAAGGAACTTGGGGCAAAGTTCCACTCCCTCCCTTCAGAACACCTGAATGATGAGTCATTAAAGAGAATAGGGGATGTGGGCAGAGCTGGTAACTTGAGCAGGTGGACTTAATCCTTCACTGAACCCAGGACATGCCAGGCCAGGAGCCATAGAAATCTCTAGGAGGAGCAATGGAGGTGACAGAAAGGTCAGTGCTGGGCAATTTGAAAAACAGAGCAATCTTTGGGACCCAGAGAGGAATATGGCTTCTTTTTCCAGGGGGTCAGGGATCAGGATAGAACCCAAATGGATTAAGGGCAGGTGTGGAGCAGAAATGTAGCATAGCCTATAGGGTCCAAACTAAAGAAAAATGTAAGCAGATTCTGGGAAGAAGTAAAGATACTTCCAAACCTGCACACAGTGCCAAATCCTCAAACTAGGAGCACCCTTGCTGTGAGAAGGGCTCTCCAAGCACTTAGGGAAAGTCACAAAGCTAGAAGCACACTTGGGGGTTGGCAGCATTTTAGGGTTTGCACAATTGACAACTGAGGAGGCACCAGCCTAGACATCTTGTAGCTCAGAAGTTAGGAATGGGGTCTTGGGATGGAAAGAGAAGTAGGAAGAAGGGAGAGAACATGGATCATAAGTGTCAGAAAACAATTATTAAAATTGTACCAACATGAAATCTGGAAAAAAATATAAGAAAGAAAACATGCATTATCTGTGCCCTCTCCCCACCCCCCAAAAAAGTCAAGCCTGGGGAAGGATGGAAAAAAACCCATTATATCTAGTAAGACAGGGCCACCAATGAATTATTATGGAAGTTGAGTCCATTGGGAAAGCAAGTGATTCTATTTCCCCCCTTTTATCTGTGTAATGAAACTTGGAGCATGCTCAGATCACCTAATGAGGAAGCACCTCAAGAGGCTGGTCTCCAGCAAGTCCAGATCACCTGGTGGGAAACTGCTTCTTATGCAATTTGGTGGAATCTGGGTTGTTTATTAGCCAAAATTCCCAAGTGGAAATGGTTAGGCTAGAATGATATCAAACAGTTTTTGGTATAACATTGCCATCTACAATTTATTGTGTGTTTTATTTAATCTCATAAATAACCTTTCCCTCCTGAATAGTTTATTCACTTAAAAAGAGTGATACTATTGCTTTTACATTAGCGAAAGCCAAGTGAATTTTGTCTTTGATGATGGATGGCTTGTTATTCTTCTGGTTATGTTTTATTACTTTGAAGGCTGGTTATGCTCTCTGCCTCAAGACTCACAGCTGCAGGAGGCTCAAAGGACAATGAAGGGGAAGATGCAAAGTTGAGTGCATCCAGGCTGCAACATGTCACCATCAACAAATCGGAGTTAAGTGTGCCAAGGTGTCAAAACGAACCACTATTAAGTCAGACACAAGTGTGACTATGCATATGTATGCTATTCAATACAAACTTTAGGTTTTTTACTTTAGAACTCTCAGATAGGGGTGTGGAACTTGCAGATACTTGGACACATTTTATAGGGGTATACAGGAGCTAGCTTGGGACCAATTTGTTCTTCCTACATTTTTTATTTTTTTAATTTTAAAAATATTTTCCCATGTTTCCATGACTTATTTTTTTCTCTCTCCATTCTCTCCTTTCCCCTGCCCCTTCCCCCTCCCTACAGCCAACAAGCAATTACACTGGGTTGTGCAAGTGTCATCACTTGATACTTATTTCCATATTATTCATTTTTTGCTATAGAGTGATCTTTTAAAGCCTAAACCCCAAATCACATACCCATATATACATGTGATAAGTGATGTCACATGTTTTTCTTTTGCATTTCTACTCCCATAGTTCTTTCTCTCAATGTGGATAGCATCCTTTCCCATAAGCCTTTAGGAGTGTTTTCAGCTTGTTGCATTGCTACGAGTAGCAAAGTCCCTTACACTGGATTGTTCCACAATGTTTTGCTTTCTGTGTACAATATTCTTCTGGTTCTACTCACTTCACTCTGCATCAGTTCATTGAGGTTCTCGCTTGGGACCAGTTTGGGAAAGCCAATTATTAAATTTTTGGTATGAGATTTATACTTCAGAAATAGGCAAACACTACATCAGGGCTTGACTTATTTTGTTCATTGTCTAAACTTAAGAAAGTGATTAATAACAACAGTAATAGTAGCAGCTAGCATTTATGTAATGCCTACTATCAATATTCCAGTGGCTTTATAAATATTATCTCATTTAATTGTCACAACACCGGTAGGGTTAAGGTGCCATTATTATCCTTATTTTAGAGTTTAGGAAACTGATGCAAACAGAGGTTAATTGACTTATCCAAGAGTACACAGTAATTGTCTGAAGTCAAATTTGACCCCAAGCTCAGCCCTCCTTCCATATGTAAGCAGTAATGAAGATTAAATATAAAAGTGTGTAACTAGTATATTTTTCTTCTTAATGAGCCATTTGTTAACCATTTACCAGTATACCTTTGCAAATGTGTAATCAGGGCCGAATCATAGGGAATGCCTGCTCAGGGGAAACACTGGATTTGGAGTTAGAAGATTTTGGGTTGAATCTTGCTTCTGCAATTAGCCCTATGATCTTAGCCAATTCATTTAATCTTTTAGACACGACCTCATTAGTTCACCTCAAATTTCTCACTTGATTAAATTCAACAAACACTTGTTAAGTCCCTACCCCTTGAAAGGCACTGCTCTGGGGGAAAGGGAATGAAAATATAAAAATGCAACATTCCATAAAAATGAAATCCCTTAGAAGACTTTTATGGACTGATCCAAAGTGAACAGGAACAGGACAATTCTGAAGATGTTACTGAGTCAGTCAGTTGTGTCCCACTCTTCATGACCTTACAGGGGATGTTCTTGGCAGTGTTTTTGGAATTGTTTGCCATTTCCTTCTTTAGTGGATTAATACAAAGGGTAAGTGATTTGCCCAGGGTCCATAATTAATGAGTGACTGAGGCTGAATTTGAACTCAGGTCTTCTTGATTCCAGGCCCAGCATTCTATTCACTGAACCATCTAGCTTTCTCCAAGGTAATATGCATTGATAACTATAGTAAAGGCAAAGGACAGGAAAAGAATTAGGAAATCTGTATAATGATCAACCATGATTCCTGAGGGCCAATGATGGATCATACTAACCACCTCCTAAGAGACAGGTGAAAGATCTAGCTGCAGTATGGTACAGATATCTTTTTGGACATGGCTATTTTGGAACTTTGTTTCAATTGACTCTGCATATTTGTGTTTTTTTTTTCTTTTGTGCTCAGTTGTTAAGCAGATTGAGAGGCAAGAAGTAGATTTTTTGCTGTTGAAATAAATATAAAATATATTCTTTTAAAAGCAAAAAATTGAAATCCCTTAGTGGGAGGGAAATAACATGTAGGCAAGTAAGTATAAGGTACGTATAAGCATAAAGTAATTTTAAAAGGCAGTGTTCATGGGGGGTGCTCATCTATAAAAAGGAAAATCATCTCTAAAGTAATTCCTAATTCTAATTTCTCAGATCTCTAGAGTAGAAAAAAGCAATCAGTGGAAGAGAAAGAGAAATGATCAAATAAACCTCTGAAGTTAAAGAGGGGAGAGAAATTATTTCAAGATGGAGAGAGTGGTCAAAGATCACTTTTGCAAACATCCAGGAGGAAGAGAACTGATGAAAGAACCAAAGGACTTTGGCAATTAAGAGGTTGTTAGGGACCTTGCAAAAAGTAGCACAAATAAACTAATGTGAAAATCCGTGAAGATGATTAAGAGAAGAGAAGCCAGTTGCAGGTAGGTAGTTTAGTGGATGAAGAGCAAGGCCTAGAGACAGAAGGACCTAGGTTCAAATGTGACCTCAGACACTTCCTAGTTGTGTGACCCTGGGCAAGTCACTTAATTCCCATTGCTTAGTCCTTACCACTCTTCTGCCTTATTCTAAGACTGGTGATGAGAGAGAGAGAGCAAGATCGAGAGGGAGGGAGAGAGAGAGAGAGAGAGAGAGAGAGAGAGAGAGAGAGAGAGAGAGAGAGAGAGAGAGAGAGAGAGAGAGAGAGAGAGAGAGAGAGAGAGAGAGAGAGTGCAGAAATTATAATGGTATTTGAGACAACTGATTAGTTGTAATTATTTTATGACAAAAGTTGTTATAAGTTTTTTTTATCTCCTTTTTGAAGCGGTACAATTTTCTCTATTTTCTTAAGGAGAAGGAGGGACACAAACTCTTCTTTCTTAAGTACTTGTTTCCGCTAGGCCCATCTTTCCTTTGTTTAGAGACATACAGTTTAGTTGGAAATGTCCTCCTATCTCTTACCGCGGCTGATTAAGTTAGTGAAAATCAGAGGCCAGAGGGACTTTGGGCATCTTTTCCTGAAGGAATCATCAAGAATTTTCTGCCACTTTGGATAGATAGGACTTTGCGCAAACTCGAGCCATTCATGTTCTGGATTTCATTGAAGCCCCAGTCTCATTCGGCTCCGGACGAAGCCCATCTTCGCATTCTTCCGCAGCCTCCAGTCCGCCCGGCACAGAAGAGGCGCGTCCGCTGCCGCAGGTCCAGCCCGAGCAGGTGGAACTGGCACTTCGAAACCAAGTTCCAGTTTTCTCGCGCCCTCCTTTCTCTCAAGCCCTCTTTTACTCCCTCCTTCCCGATGCATCTTTCGCCTTCCCTTTAGGGAGTGAGAGTTGGGAGGACTAGGAGGAGGGGTTGTTGTTGGCAGCTCAGCCAGCTTGCCTGTCTGCTTGCACCCCACCCCTCCCCAGCCCGCCTATTTCCGTGTCCCCTCCTCTTTCCCATTCATTCCCAGTCAGTCCCGGGCCCCACCGGAGCAGCGACCGCAGCAGCGGCGGCTCTTCAGGAGCTCCCGGACCACAGAGATAAGCTGCAGTAGTGCCCAGCAGGTGGAAGGAGGAGGCGGAAAAAAAGGAAGAGGAGGCGGCTGAACCACTGCGGGCCTGGAGCCTAGGAGGGGTTGTTTCACTTGCCCCGGGGCTGCCGTGGCGAGATCAAGTGTGAGCCAGGCAGGCGTGGAGAGCTGCTCTCCAGGTAACTAACTTCGAAACTCCCCAGACTTTGGAGTCCAGAGCCAAGAGCTCGTAGAGAGGGAAGGAAAGAGGCAGCAGGCTCTGGAGGCTGGCCTGGGCTCAGGAGCCCCCACGACCTCAGCCTGTGCACAGTCTGGTTGGCGGGGCTCTGGTGGGTGAGGAGAATCTTGGGGCGCTAAGGAGCTAGGGAACGCGGGTAACTGAGCTTCCCTTTGTTTGAGCCGGGAGGTCTCGGCCCCCGGGCGGCGGAGACGCAGGGGACTGGACCGAAAAGTTCAGTGATTAGCTTTTCCCCAACTTCAAGCCTCTTTTCGGAGAAAGCTGTGGAGCACCCCCTTGCAGGAGTACATGACTGAAGACGGCTCCCTGAGACCAGCTGGAGGAGGCCACGGTGTGCAGTGGTTTGTGGGGTGATAGGCAGGCAGGGGCCGGTGTGTGTGTGTGTGTGTGTGTGTGTGTGTGTGTGTGTGTGTGTGTGTGTTTGTATTTCTGGAGATTATAAATATCCGGAATTCCCCTAGTGGAGAAATTCACCTGTTGCTAAGAGTTACTCGGAAGTGACCGCCTAAGTCCGTGGATCTTTTCTGTGGCCAGATCTGGTACACAGCGGTGCCCACGGTTCATAACTCGCTGCCTTTGGTCCTGACTTCTCTAGGTTGGACCTCAGCGGATACTGGTCGCTAAGCTAGCATCTGCATGTTTTCAGGCCTCTTTTCCATAACTCAATGAATGTTGATAAATTAATATGTAGAAAATAATTTCTTTATAACCAAATCAAAGAAGACTCAGCCAGAAATAGCCCCTTCCCCAAACAATCCCTTCTTTCTTTTTCCACCTGATTAAATCCCAAGCTTCCTTGTGTGTCTAGAGAGCAGAAATGGCTGAATAGGAACTCCAGAACAGGGATTTCTGTCTTTTTTAGAAGTCCTTTTTTAGAAATGGGAACTCAGCTTTGGAAGTCAAGCCATAGAAAAATGGTCCCAGAAAATTTTTTAGCTAGTTCAGAGCAAGTTCCAGTCATTTCAGTAGCATCGATACTCCTATATTTACTTCATAATGGCTGTATGTTTAGGAGAATGGGAAAAGACTGTGGGATGTACTTTCCCCCTTCTTTCACTCTTAAAAAAACAAACAAACCGGTGTGATACCTGGGCTGATTAACAATGATCAGAAGAATACTGTGACTCCCCTACCAGCAGCCTCAGACTTAAAACCTCTTTCTTTGTTTAGTGCTGGTGATGGAGCAGAAGATAGAGAAGGAAGGAGAACAGGGGGTATTCTGAATGAGGAACTTCTCCTACCCCCCAACTATCCTTTGTCCCCCCATTCTGAACATGTAGGGAGTGATTGACTTAGAGGGGTTGTATTCTTTTATACTGCTGTGTCATGTGCCTTCTCTTATGTAAATGTAGAACCTATCATACTACTCTTTCAGAGAACACCAAGCTAGTGTTCACCCACAACCTCCTTCCCCAGTCTCTCATTCACGTCTTGATGCTGCTGGAGATCATTTTTTGATATCCAGAGTTGGAGCTTGATATTCATTTTCTAACTCAATACTGCCAGGTTCTGAGATTTATTTCAGCTATCTTTATCTGCCCTCCAAACAAGCAGATCACTGGACCTTTGCTTCAGTAGTTAAACTTCCAGTTTCCAGTGGTAAAAACAAAACAAAAACCATTATTGGTCCCCCACCCCCCATCATTTGGTACTCAGCCTTCTGGTGATGAGCCTGTTAAAATATATATAGAGAGAGAGGTGAGCCTTTATTTACAAATAAGTAGTGGTGACTAAATAAATGGCTAATAGTGTAAGTATATGACTTGGAATAGCTATGGTGAACTGTCATGTCAGAGTTGATTTTCAAATCCAACCCCAATACTTTTTTACACTTTTACTGGGGCAATTCACTGTCTCTGAATCTCAGTTTACCAAATATAAAAAGGGATCTATAATACTGTCTTCTGTGCTTACCTCTTGCAAAGTTGTAATGAAACATTTGTGTCAATTACATTTGGGGCAACCTATGGGATGTATTTATAGGTTATACTTCACAAATACAGAAAACTCAGGCACCCTCCTTCTCTGAGGCACCAAAGAACTTCTCATGTTGTATATAGTTGTAAAGTATAGCTAGAGCAGCTCTATGAGTACAGTACTTCAGGCACACTGTGGGTTGAATAGACTTTTTGAGGGTTGGCCTAGAATGACTATAGGCTCCAGCAACTGGGTGACACAGAGCTGGTCCTGGAGTCAGGAAGACTTGAGGTCAAATGTGACCTTAGACATACTAGATTTTTGATCCTGGGCAAATCACTTTAACTTCTCTCTGCCTCAGTTTCTTCAACTATAAAATGGAGATAATAGTAGTACCTACATCCTTAGGTTGTTGTGAGGATAAAATGGCATATTTGTAAATTGCTTTGCAAACTTGAAGCCATGATATAAATGCTAGCTATTATTATTTTATCTGTGCACATATATTGTTTTATTTAACTTAGTCTTCTGAACTTTAAAATACTATAATTCATATTAAGTTGCATATTGTATACTTTCTGAAATATTTCACATGATTTTAGTTAGTAGTTAATATTTTTGCAACATAACCTCTTTTTTTTTCCTTGGTCTGGAATGTATCTCCATGTTTCCTGTTGTTTCTCCCTCTGGTAACAAAGTTTCTTAAAATAAAACGTGTTGTTGGAACACATCCTTATTGTTGATCTAGGCCAATGCAATGCACTTTATACCAAGCATCATGTAGATCTAAGATTATTATGTTTCCATTCCTCTTTTTTGGGGGGGTGGGCAGATAAACTAGGAAAGTCTTTTTTCCTCCTGATCTTTAGGGGCATTTCTTTTTCTTAGTATGGGCATGTAACTTCCTATCCTCCCCACAATAAGCTAAGAAATAATGACACCCTGCCCATATTAATTAAAATATATTTTTTAGTAAAGTAGCTAGCATTTATTAACTTCCAACTATGTTCCAGGCTCTGTGCTAAGTTCTGAGGATGCAAAGAAAGACCAGTTTACCCCACCCACAACCCCCCCAAAACCTGTTCTCAATGAGCTCACAAACTAATGAGAGAGACAATATGCAGACAAAATACATACAGAATAAATTTGAGTGAATATTGGGGGGGTGGACTCTGCAGAAGGTGGAGTTTTAGTTAGGACTTGACAGAAACTTAGTGAAACCTAGAGGCAGAGAAGATTCCAAACAGAGAATTCCAGACATGCGTGATAGCAACAATTTTTTTTTGAGGACAGACATAAAAAGATTAAAATTACTTGATTTTAAAATCAAGAACTGAGAATAGAACACTTTAACAATATACACATTTCCCCCTAAAATATTAGTTTATCAGTTGTTGACATAAAGGGGAAATATGATCTTTAACTACTTAAGATATTCTAAGGAGATGGGGAAATATGATCTTTAACTACTTAAGATATTCTAAGGAGATGGCTTGGTACAGTGGCAACATTTTGAGATCTGGAATTTGAAACACTAGTTTCTAAGTCAACCTCTCTAGATCCTAACTTTACTTAAAATATAAGGGAGTTGGCCTTAATGACATCTAAGATCCCCTCCAATGCTAAAGCTCTGGTCCTGTGACCTTTTAGAATATAAATCAGTTTTCAAACTGAGGGAGGTGTTTGTAGAAGACAGTGCATATAAATGTCCTTGTGATGAGTTAAAATTAAGAGTGATTTAATATACCAGTGCTCTTTAGGTGCTACAAATATTAATAGAGGGCCAGCCTATGCTAATAAAACAAAGAATCAGAGCAGTTAATTTGGCCCCAAATGGTTTTAACCTGAAATAGAGATAACTGAGATACCTGCTAGAATTAACCAGGAAACTTTCTCTAACTTTTCACTTCCTCTAGGTCAGTGTTAGGGAATGTTTTCGAGATCATGTGCCCAAAGTGCAACTTCAAGCTGCCTATGAGCCCCCCACATTACCCCAGACAGCAGAGGGAGGACATGCTTACTTGGGTGACTGGACAGAGGGGCAGGGCATGCAAAAAATGTCTCCAGGCTCTGTGGAGAGGGGGAATGAAGCAGCCCTTTCTGTGCTTCCCAGCCACCCATTCTACATCTTTGCCAACATGAACTGGGCACTTAATTGCATCCTAATGTGACAAAAATCACATGTTCAGTTTTAAAACAAATCCTTTCAAACTAGTAGTAAACTAAAAGGTTGGGCAATAGGCTGGCCTCTGTGATACGCTTGAAGAAGATGACCCCATCCATCATTTTTTAAAAATGACTTCAGACTTTCCCTGATTAATTGTTCAGATCATAAATTTGCATGTTAAAATTATATATTGTTCTGGTCCTTCCTGACCCCCCCCCCAAGTATTCTAGTTAGTATAGTAAATAAATTTATAAGTAGTCAGTATAAAGTAACAACAGTAGGAAGTAAGATTGCAAAGGGAAACTTAAAAGTCAGTTACAGACTGTCCCATAGAACAAAGGAACATGATTTGTAAACTCTATCACATATTAATTAAAAAACATATCTGGAGATTATGTGTGATATCAGAGGATGCCAGCTGTCCTTGCTGTAGGGGCCATTTGGTCCTATGATCTTTAAACCTCAGATAAGCTCTAGACATCCACTGTAAGATCAGCAGAAAATCAACTGTTTCTAATATCTTTGAGAAGACACAGATATATTAGTGAAGTAACTGCAAGGTAGCAGGGATAATGATTAGTTTTTCCCTCACAAAAAACCCTATAAAATGAGGCCCCAAACTCTTGACATCTTTACCCCTGGCACTCTTCCATTTTTATTTGGGTCCATGCTGTTAAGTGCTCCCAACTCTAATCCATGGTAACACAAGTGACTTTCTTTACGTTTCCCTCTCCTCGTTCTCTTTCCTGTGTTCCCTGCTTTATTCCACCACCTGGTTCCCAAACTGTCTGCCTCTGTAACCCCCTAGACCTTACCCTTTATCATTGTATTTTCTATGTTGTTTACCCTGGTACTCTATGCCTTATTAAAGTGTGATTGAAGTATTATCTACTCTTTGTTTCCATTATAGTCTTTCCCACTAGGTACCCAGAGAACTGGATGTGCTTGCCCTATTTAATAATTCCATAAATTAATTAGCAGTCTACGTTGTCAGAAAAGGAATCAACCTTCATGTGTTAGTTATTTGATTTGAATGGGCTTATGTTGCCAGGGTAGTTGTAAATAAAATGGAGTGTGTGTGTGTGTGTGTATGTGAGAGTGTGTGAGTGTGTGAGATTTGACCAGGATACTTTTATCAGTTTTCTTTCAGCCCAGCTGATAAAATGACAGATTTGAACAACCAAGTATTAAGACTAAAATATTAAACTGTTTAATAATGTGTAAAGAAGGGCTTGTACTTTGTTACTTTGAAAAAAGTTCTTGATGGAATTAGAGGGCAATTAGCCACCAAGTGATCAAGGTTTGGTCTTATTCATAATGGCTCTTTTAAAATCAAGACACTCTTTAAAGGCAACCAAAGGGAAAGGACACCAAGACCCTGTAGTGTTAGATGAATGAATTGCCTTGGCCACACATATTTCCTAGGTGTATGTCTCTATTAGTACATTTATCTCGTGACCATTTTTTCCCCACTGACACTGTATATAATTGTGGCAGAATATACTCTGGATTATGATGGAGGAGAGGAATATTTTGTTAATATTATTCTTATGATATGATCTCAGTAAATACCTTTGCTCTTCCTAATTGCATCTACTACCTGTTAAAGGTGGGGACTTATGAGCTTGTAAGTTTTAGAAGTTTCGGAGCCACAGAGAACCTTGGACTCAAAGTAGTCACCCTTCTTTCAAACCAGCTGTAGAGTGTGAGTTAGAGAGAGAAGAATCCCAGAGGAGGTGCTAGAGTAAACTGTAGTTACTCACAGTGACTGAAGAGAACACTTATTGTTTGGGTTTGGAAATGAGTGTTCTGTTTGTCCAGAATTATGTGGCAAGTGAAAAAAAATGTCTTTAAACCAGTTAAGCAAATAATTAACTAGTTACTGGTTTGGTGGATACTTTCTGCTTTCCTTTCTTATATTCTTCAATTAAGGAATTGTATTCATAGTATCTTGCCAGTTGTTCTAAGGACCCGAATCACACCTCCATCTTATTTATAAGAAGACAGTAAGAATTTTTCTCATATTGTTCCTATCTCAGCTATTTAGCAGAGTAGTAAAAAGGAAAATTTACTACATTTGAAATCAGAGGAGTTGGGTTTGACCTTGCAGACCTGCTGCTGTATAACCTTATATGATAACTTTCAGCCGCTGTATCTGTCTGTATGACTTTGAAGAAGTCATTTAACTTTCTAGGACTGTTTCCTTGTAAAATACCATAAAAAAGTAAAATAAAGGTGTTGAACTAGATGACCTCTAAGATCCTTTCCAGCTCAAAATCTGTGAAATCCTCCTATTCATTCCCAATCCCTTTTCTCTCTCCAACCCATCTTTAATACCAAGCCCCAACTAAACTATCCCTGCTACCCTCCATCTGATCATTTACATTATTAAACTGTTTTTTTAAAGGACCTTTGTGTTTGTAAATAGACATTAAAATAATAATTTTAGAAGATTTACTATAAGGACTGAATTTTATTTAAATTGAAGAGTTTCCACATGGAAGTTCCTTTCCACAGTGAAAGAATTTGAGAACCACTAGGCTAGGAGTTATGGAGAAGGGATCCCCAAATTAGGTGGTACTTTGCTATAGACTATGGTACCAGCTATGGAGCCCTGGTGGTTTGGGGCTCACTGTTTTTGGCCCTGACTTCTCTAAGATTCCTATAACTGGTGCTCATTACCAAGTTAGCATGTACTTTTTTCTAGGCCTCTTCCACTTCACTACCCATCCATTCATTGGCTCTTTGCAATCAATTTTCTGTTTCTACCACTACAATAGAGTTGTTCTTTCTGAAGTAACAGCTAGTTTTCTTATCACAAAATTTTTTATATTCTCATCTCTTGACCACCCTTTTTTATTGATGCTCCTCTCTTGACTTCCATGGCACTGAACTCTTTTATTTGTCCTCTTACCTCTTTGCTTATTCCACCTCTTCCTTCTTTTGTTCTCCCTTTGTGTAATCTTAAATAAACCTTCTGATTTTCTATTTGGACTTCTCCTTTCTATGTTGAAACATTTTGGCACAGTAAATAATGCTAAATTTGAGAGTAAAGAAGGCTTTGAATCCTGACCTTTAGCTATGTGATCCTTGGTGAGTCTCTTAGACTAATTTGCCTCATCTATAAAAGAGGAATAGTATCTAGAGTATCTACTTCCCAAGGTTGTTGTGGTGCTTAATTAGAAAGAGGTGTGTAATGTACCCTGTAAACCTTAAAGACCTATAGCAATGTTGGCTATTATTATATTTTCCTTCTCTTGATGATCTTATCTGCTCTAATGGTTTCAATTTTTACCCCTATGCAGATAATTCCCAAGTCCATTTCTTTACCCACATCCTCTTTTCAGCATTCTAGTCTCCTATATCCAATTGCCTGGATACATAATCTCTATGGGGAAGTCCTGCTGGAACTGGTGATTCAACATGCCCAAACTGAATACTTAAATTCTTTATTTTTATCACTGGCACTATCATTCTCTTGGTCATGCAGGTTTGTAACCTTAGAACTCTCGTTGGCTCCTTCCATGTCCTAACCTGATAATCTTCCCATCTCTTACTCCCCATCAAGCAAACTTCAGAGTCTTGTAGGTTCTACTTGGATTGTCTCTCTCACACTTCTTCCTTTCTTTCCAATCCCACTGCACAGGTGCCATTATGTTTCTCAAAGCACTTTGACTAGTCTTTTCTTATAGACAAAGAATTACTTGTCTATACATTCATTTCTCATGGAGAAGATAGTATGCATCCTGGGAACAATGTCTGTTTTATCTCTATTTCATAACGGTCGGGTAAAGTGCATTGGATTTATAGGTGCTTAGTCAATATTTGGGCAGCTAGGTGGCACAGTGATAGAGTGCCAGGCCTGGAGTCAGACTCATCTTCATGAGTTAAAATCTGGCCTCAGACACTTTCTAGCTTTATGTCCCTGGGCAAGTCATGTCAGTCTGCTTGTCTCAGTTTCCTCACTTATAAAATGAGCTGGAGAAGCAAATGGCAAACTACTCTAATATATTTGCCAAGGAAACTCCCCAAATGTGATCACAAAGAGTCAGATATGGCTGAAAAATGACTGAACAACAACATTTGTTTAATTGGATCCAAAAGAAGTCAGACTATGGTTCTATGGGAATATGTACCTATTTCAAGGCCCTTGGTTTTCTTTAGCAGCCCATTCTCCCAATAACTCATTCCTTCCTTTTTCACATGTTGTCCTGATTCCTTGCTATTTTGAATCATTTGATTTCAATTCCTATTTCCCATTTTTTGTTGTTTCTTTTTCTGGGTTTTTTCTTGCATAACTTTGAGAATTGCATTTGTATATCTATAATCAACTAACCATCAGTCAATACTTATTAAGAACCTACTATACTATACTAAGGCACTATACTAAGTCCTGGCGATACAAAAAGAGCTTATAATATAATGGAGGAGACAACCTGCAAGCAAATAAGTACAAAGCAAGCTATATGCAAGATAAGTAGGAAATAATTGAAAGAGAAAACTCTGGAATTAAAAGGGATAAGAGATGGCTTCCTGAAGAAGTTGGGATTTTACTTGGGACTTAAAGGAAGCCAAGGAGGTCACTAGTCAGAGCAGAGGAGGGACAATGTACCAGGCATGGGAGACAGCCAGAGGAAATTCCCAGAGCTAAGAGATGGGGTGTCTTGTTTGCTCAACAGTCAGGAGGTCAGTGTTTGTGAATTTGGTTTTAATTCTGGACACATCTTGTAGAGCATGAAGTTTGAGAGCATCAAGGCATATTGGCTTTGAAATGGTACGCATGCCAGAGAGTTATGTCAAGGTGAACTTCTGAGTACAGGCTGTCTGAGAATGTTTGAATGAGTTTTAATAAGGATACAAAATATATGTTTGCATAAGAATCTATCAGTTCATGTATTTGTGTGTCTATTCTTGTGAGTATATACCTGGGGGAGGTGACATAAGTTACTGCAAATGAGTATTCTGGGACTCTCTCTTCTCCTCTGCGCTCTGAGCTTCCAAAGTATTTTCCAGAGGGAAGGAAACTGCTTTTGCAACTGGATCTGTGGAACAATGTTGGTTACATTGCCTCTCTCCAAATTCTTATCCCCTGAGTGGTCACAGATTGAGAAAGGAGCTGAAAAACAATGTATCTTGTTTCTAAGATTCTCAATCAATCAATAAGCATTTGCTAGGCTCTGATTGTGTGCCACTCTAAGGATACAAATAAAGTTTTTTAAAAAGGTCCTTGTCCTTAAGGAACTAATATTTTAATGGGGAGACAACATCCCAACAACTTTGTAGTTATAATAAATATTCAGCGTAAACAAAAGGGGCCTTGAGATTTGCCACAAGATGGAGAAGAAAGCATTGAGAAAGTGCCAGGAAACCTATTCATTCTGGCTTTTTCATTCCTCTGTACAAATCTATAGCATGCAGATAAACAGAGGGTAACCTTGTGGGTTTGAAATGAAAATAGAGAGGGTTGAAGTTAAAGAAGAAAAATCTCAGGGGAGATGGAGTAGCTATCAACAAATTAGTCCAAGGCTGTTGACGGAGGAAAATGATCACTTGTTTTCAAGACCACTGACTGAAAGACTCAGCTCAACCTTCAGGAAAACAAAGGTTGAAGTCTCATTCAATTGGCATTTTATGCTCAGGTCAGCTGAATTACAAAAGAGTTTACTAGGAATATCATGAGATCTCCTTCAATGGATTCCAAAAGTATATATAATAGTCTTCTTAGTGAGAAATTTAGACTATATAAATACAAAACCAAGAGGGAGTTAAAACTTTAAAGGGAGTCTTATTTGGAAGTATAATGTAAAAGAAATGTCCTTGGGTTCTTGATAAATCCCTTTTACTCTCCCTTGAGCTCTTTAACACCTTGCTACAGTTTTTTTAGCCCCACTATTTCTTTTTTTAAAATTTATTCATTTATTTAGAATATTTTTCCATCCTTACATGATTCATGATCTTTCCCATCCCTCTTCCTTCTCTCCCAGAGCTGACAGCAATTCCACTGGATTATACATATATCATTGTTCAAAACCTATTTTCGTATTATTCATATTTGAGATAGAGTGATCTTTTAAAGTCCATAACCCCAGTTGTATCTCCATCAAACTTCATGATTGATCATGTGTTTTTCTTCTTTGTTTCTACTCCTACAGTCTCTTCTCTGGGTGAGCCCCATTATTTCTCAGAGCTTCCACGTTCACCCATTTGTATCTGTTTCCCCAGCACTTAGAAAAGTATCTAACCTATAGTAGGTACTCGATCAATGCTCTTTGATTGATTGATTATTATAGGCAGAGAAGTCTCTCTTACTCTTGCTGGTCACCCAGACCAATGTAGAAGATAGAGGTGAATCTAAAGAATAAAACATTTCGAGGGCAGATCTAAGATTGTGGCATGATAAGAAGCAATGTGGTAAGCTCTCATCTACAAAAGCCTCTAGATAGATCTAGAAAATGCATTGCACAGAATCTTGTTAGGGAAATACAGAAAAAGGCACATATACTACAATGGTAGGGAAAGGAAGGATAGAGAAAATTTTCTGACATAATAATCAGGATGCAAAAGTAGACATCAATATAAACAAAGAGGAGAGGGTAGGGAGAGCAACTGACTCTGGAACCTCATTCTCATCTGAACTGGTCAAAAGAAGGAAGAATATTCTCATACAGAGTTTGATACAGAAATACTTTTCATTCAACAGGTGAGTAAAAGGGAAAATAGAAAAGAGACAAGGGAGATTGGAGGGTAGATCAAGGGAGAGATTAGTGCTAAGCAAAACAAAATCCAAGGATATACAAAAATATTTCTAACTCTTTTAGAGGTGGCAAAAATGGGAATATGAAGGGGTACCCATAAATGGAGAATGGATAAACGGGTTATGGCATATAAATGTGACAGAGGTATATTATGCTGAATTCTTATCAGCATTGGGACTAACCAAGAGTCCAGAGAACTAAAGAAGAAATATGCTACCTACCTCTTGATATAGAGCAGAAGCATTTAGAAGGCAGAAGGAAAAAAATATTTTTAGAAAATCGCCAAAATGAAGTTTGTTTTTGATTATATATGTTGGTAATAGATCTTGTTTTTCCTATGTTCTCAGTAAGGGTAAGGGAATGAGGGATGTAGGGGGAAGAAGGCAGATCTTGCTTGAATAAAATAAAATATTAAAAAAAAAACCCTAGACTTGGGAATTCTTGTCAATCCAATGATTAACTGTAATTCCTGAGGAATCATGATGAAACGTGGTTATTATCCTCAGGTGATGGCCTTAGAGAGTAAATTGAGACATAATTTTTTATACATGGACAATATGAACATTTGTTCAGCTTGACCATACATCTTTTTGTAGTGGGTTTTGTTGTTTTCTGAGTGGAAGACAAAAGAAAAGGAAGCGTGAAAGGGAAAAGACTAATATTTGTTTAAAAAACATGAAATTTAATTTGGAAAAAGGTTAGAATATTTCCTATTTTTGTTCAAAACCAGCAAATGGGGATAATTTGTAGTTACAGTAAACCCTTACCATTGAAATAGATCTGATCTAACCTTTGAGGATGAAAAGACTAATAATAGGGGAATAGAGAGTATATGAATAGCCAGGAATTGTGAAAAAATAACGACAATAATAATAACCACATAGCATATGTGATTTAGGATTTTAAATTTTAGGATATGCAAAATTCTTTACATATATTATCTCATTTGATCTTCCCAACAACTCTGGGAGGTAGGTACTATTACCATCCCCATTTTATAAATAAGAAAACTTGGGCTGAGAGAGGCTAAGTAACTTGTCTAGAATTAGACAGCTAAGTACGTGTCTGAGGCAGGAATTGAACTCAGGTCTCTCTGACTCCAAATTCAGCACTATATCCACTGTGCTACCTATCTGTCTCTAAAGTTGTTGGCAGTTCCTTCTGATGCTATAGCACATGAAGATTTCTGTTCTCCTTCCACTGTTGAGATTCATAATGGCAGTGTACATTCCTAATTTGTCTATCTCCTCTAGTTCATAGCAAAATTACTCAATAATAAAATCCACGCCTTAAGGATCAAGGAAATACTATTCCCTTCCAACTCCCACAATCCCTTTTAGTAAAAAAAAAATCAATCTATTACTTGCTAAACTAAAATAACTCCATGAATGCTTTGAGCCAGCTATCAACTAACAGAGACAAACTTCAGTTGCTCTTTGAAGGAGATGAGAAAGAATATAGCAGTAAGGTTCAATATGTGCTACTGGAAGAACTATTGGTCTACACAATTTAGAGCAAGTAGTGTGGACCTCTTAAACTCTTGCAAAATACATAGAAATTTAGAGGTCTCTGTCTTGTGGCATGAGAGTAGATAAAAGGGACAATCTATGGAATGAAATGATAGTTCAGAGAATGTTCCCAAACCAACATAAATCTTTTGTGTAGTGAATGTTTAGTAAAATGTAACCTAGATGAGAAATCCAGAAGAGATGTTGGGTGGTCTGAACCTGGAAATTAGTAGACACATGGCTGGGGTTTTGCATCTAATTTTTCCTTGTAGAACAGGATAGTTCATTCATAGCTTCACAGAAGGTAATAGTTGAAAGGGACCTTAGAGATGATCTAATCCAGTCTTCTCCTTTTGTAGATGAGGAACTTGAGGTCCAGAGAAGTACAATGATTTGTCAAGGTAACTATCCTGTGCTTTAATTTCTCTGTGAATAAACTAACGTGTCAAAAGCTGCAAGCAGAGCTAGATACTAGATGCAATTTTGTAACTACCCAGGGATGCTCAGCCACCTTTGGTGTTAGCCAGCTCCCACTTGTGGCTGTAGCACATGCAGTAGTAGCCACACCCTAGTAAACCATCTCAGCAGATGGGCTAAAGTTGGGTAAGGCTAACTAATAGGCCTCAAACTTTATCAGTGAGTTAGAGCAGTGTCTGTTCCAAGCACATGATGCCTTCCCCCATTGGAATGGGCAGATGAGAACAATTTGTTTCTGTGGTTGTGAAGGCATCTGAAGCAGGCACTGTGGAGTACCAAAGATGCATCTCAGGCTATCACTAGTTTTCCTGACTTTTGTCTTGACACTGAAGTTTAATAATTCTGGAAGAAAGAATGAGGCTGACTGATGACTTTGTGCAACTCTACCTCACTTAAATCCCATTCATGTGAGAGTCAAGAGTTCAGCTTGTGATGTCATTAATCTTCTTCTAAATGAAGGCTGAACAACAATGCAAAAGGGATGATATTTGCCTAATGATATATATATATATATATATATATCATCTTAATAATTCTGCCATTGGAAAAATAGAAAACCTGAATATATTCAGACCCCCCCCCCAAAAAAAACCTTTATAAGGCAAGATTTTAACAAATGCAAAGAGGAATAATATACAAGCAAACTATACCAGTACCTAAGGTTCACCAAGCATAGAAGCAATCAAAGCATGCTGATAAGGAAGGCTATAGATTGAAGAGAAGAGATGGGGCTATCATTCTAGAAAAGATGGCACAGGAACAAACACATATACCGTGTTTATTAGCAAAATTACAGGCTCATGGGTAATTATTTTTGTACATAGATTATCCTCTTCTATAAATTAATATGTTTGCCTTTTCTAGCCATCATCATGAATTAAACTTGGGGGAAACTGCCTCTGTGTACCTTTTCTCATGCTATTGACCATGCCAAGAATGGCTTCTTTCCCAAGCTGTTGAAATCATATCCTTTTATCAAAATACAGTTAAAGTGGTATCTCTTTCATGATGCCTTTCTTCATTTATCCAGTTTATGTAATGTCCTTCTTTACATCTTGAATAGCACATAGAATCTCTTTTATTTACTCATAATGTTCTTTTTGGTATCAGAGTATATTACTATTTGTTATGCTCTTTCTCCATAAGGTTCATGATGGCATAGTGTGCCTCTTTTTCTTTTATAATTCTTAGTAAAGGGTTTTGCATGTAGTAGATGCATTTATTTATTGATTTGAAACAGAAGTAGGAGTTGAATCTGAGGAGTAGAAAGAATGAAGACTTAGACAATGAACTGGATATCAGAGTGGTCTAGGTGCTTGATGGGAGGGAGTGCTTGCTTTGGGTGGCTGGATAGAGGGGCGGGGCATACAAAAATATCCTCAGGCACTGGGAAGAGGTGGAATAGAGCAGCACCCAGAGTGCCAGCTGGCACATATACCAATACTTTGCCAACGCTGCCCTAGATGAAACCGAAGCATATTACATTCCATAAGTGAGAGATCTAACTAGTTATTATAAAAATCAGGTTGGCAACATGACAGGGAAGTAAAGATAGATTTTAGTGAAGACATTTACATAGAATGGATATTCTAACTCCTGAAATTGTGAGGGGGTTATCCATAAAACATTTACATAATATAATTAGCATATGATTATATATATTAAATATGATTAGCAAATCAGTTGATAAGTGTTCTAGCATGATGGTGCGGATAGAGCCTTGAACTTGGAGTGAGGAAGAGCTAGGTTTGAATCTTGCATTGGACAATTACCAATTGTGTGAGCCCTGGCAAGTCACCTACCTCCTCTCAGCTGTAGCAACCTCTTCTGTAAAATAGGAATATTAAAGGGCTGTTTGACGATCAATATATGAAACAATTTATGTAACAATATATAAATGTGCTTTCCAAACTTTAAAGAATGATGTAAATGTTATTATGTTTAATTTATTTATCAAAACACTTTATTGTTCAGCCTGGTATAGTAATAAATAAATACATTTGGTTTACTGTTTACTCTTTTGTTTCCAAGGATTATTATATCTCTAAAGCAAATAAACCCTCTGCATCAAACCCTTAATTAAGATGTACTAGTTTCATATAAGGATAGTTAAGAAAAAAAATTAGCTTGTGTACACAAGTGTACCTTTTCGTATAAACTACTAATTTTTAAAACAGTACTTTGATCTTAGGAGACATTTAATAAATGTTTGTTTAATGAGCAACCTAAATAATCAATAATTCTTTAGAGTCTGGGGTTTTCTGACTTGAATCCATGGAGTCATCTAAAAGTATTGATGTCTAAAAAATAAAGGTCTTTATTTCATGGAGAATTTTGAGGATATTAAAAGAACTGCACAATTTTATGAGATGCTTTCCAGCTCACTTTCATTCTCCAATTCAAACCTGGTCCTAGTTCACTTATATGAGACATGTAAAATATATATAATTTTTATATATACATATGCATATCCACATATGCTGACAGTCTAGCTCTATGGGCTACCTATCCAACTCTGAGGAATGGGTATTCTTTATTAAATTAGCTTATCTCACAAGGATAATTGGGTTTAACTCTTTTGAGTGATTAAGGGTCTTGTTCAGAAGACAATTCAATATTCTCAGACTTTCTGCAATCAGTACAAAGTAATTTAAAAAGAGAAACATTTGAATCACCTCATTCTTTACTTCTAGGGAGTTCATCTTCAATCTGGACTCTATGCTATACATCTTCTAAAACAATGGCAGCACCTTTAGTGAGCATAGTTCTTTTTGTCTTATAATTTCATTTGATTGTAGAATGAATATGGACATTAACCCTGACAGGTATGTAATGGAACTTTTTTTTTAAGTCCTGGAAATGAATAGCTGCCTGTCTGGGACTTTGTACCTAGTTCTACTGTTCACTTTTAAAAGATGGTTCAGAGTCAAAGAATATTAGTATTCAAAAGACATTAGAGATTATTTCATTTTATAGATGTGGGACCTGAGGTCCAGAGAAGTAAAATGATTTTCTGCAAGTCACTTTCATGTGTATTAATTTCTTTACTTGGTAAATGAATATGCCAAAAAGACTTGGAAATTGAGTGGATGCCCTTCAACTGGAGAATAGCTGAACAAGTTAGGGCATATGATTGTGATGGAATACTGTTGTGCCATAAGGAATGATGAGCAGGATGCTTTCTAGAAAAAACTGAGAAAACTTACATGAATAGATGAAAAGTAAAATGAGCAGAACCAGGAGAATATTGAACACAGTAACAGCAATATTGTATGGTTATCACCTGTGAATGATTTAGCTATTCTGATCTAAGACAATTCCAAAGGACTTATGAAGAAAAATGCTAGCCACCTCTTCTAGAGAAAGAATGATAACGTCTGAATACAAGTTGAACAATTTTTCACTTTCCTTATTCTTTTATGTTTTATTGCCTTTTTTTCACATGACTTATATAAAAATACATTTTGCATGTTTATACATCTGTAACCTGTATAAAATTGCTTATTGTCTCAGAAAGGGTAAAGGAAAGAATGGAGGAAAAAATTGGGATGTGAAATTTAAAAAAAGTGAATGTTAAAATTGCTTTTACATGTAATTGGGAAAAATATTATTAAACATGAATATTCCAAAAGGAAAATTAAGACTAATATCCTTATTGCAGACTAGTTTTACTATATGGACTCTTTGCTAAATGTAATTATATTAGTATAGAAGACATGATTTGGTTCTTCTTATGTAAATCCATGTAATAATGAGCTTTTTTTTAAAGAGTTTAGGGTCTGTTGTGTATTTATTATGATCATTTTGAGTAATTTCCTTACTTTGTATATTCATAAAAATTAGTGATTCATGCAAGCTGAATATGAAAGGCTTCCTTAGAATCTAAAAGCCAAGTAGACTTAAAATTAAAGTTCAGTTTCCCCCTGTGGCAGGTATGGGAAAATCCCTAGATTTAAATCTTTCTTCCTTGGCCCACTGTGGTTTGGATAGTTGCCTTTGCTACATTTTTTTTTAAAGCCAAGTCTACAGAGTATGAAATAAAGGGAGGAGTTCATTATATATTACCATTTGAATTCAGACTTCGTAGTCAGATAAATTCAATTAAAAAAAAAATCTTTTTTTCTAGATAGCTCAAAGCAAAATGTCAATTTTAAGGGGCAGGTTTGGGAGTCTGCAGACTTTATATTTACTATTTAAATCTATATAGACTGGCATTCAGTGACTACAATCAAAAGGATTAAATGGTTAGATTTCCTTGGGCATTTCCCTTATTTAATTCCTTTGCAGTTATTTGGAATATGTAACAAACTAAGAAATTATCTCCTCTTTGAATTATTCTACTCAAAACTATAAAGGACCTAGGGGACTTCCTATTTTAGTTGTTACCCTGCTTACAAGAACATTCTATTGATGGGTTGTTTATGTAGACACCTGAAATTGAGTGTGTGACCATCTTTATATCATATGAGTTACCTGGTGAATATAATCATTGTGCTTCCCTTCTTTGCAAAACCATAATCTCAGACAGACAAGACAACTTCTTCAAAAGGCATACAATTGGGGGTAGTTAGGTGGCTCAGGGGACTAAGAGCCAAGCCTAGAGATAGGAGGTCCTGGATATGAATCTGGCCACAGACATTTCCTAGCTACATAACCCCGGGCAAGTCATTTAACCCTCATTGCCTATCCCACTCTTCTGCCTTGGAACCAATATACAATATTCTAAATACATATTGATTCTAAGATGGAAAATGAGGTTGTTTTTCTTTTAAAAAGACTTACAGATACATAAATATAATAGAGTGAAAGAAAGAGAAATCTCTGGTAAGATACCACTAGATAAGATGAGAGATATACCTCAAGAATGTCCAGAGTGGTTTAGAATCATAAAAAGAGAAACAATAACAACTTTGAAAAGGATCTACCTTCTCCAAGATTGGAAATAAGATCACTAAAGAAAAACTCAAGAATGTGAATATGAGAATTGACAAACCAGGAAAGATGATAGGAAATCCCAAAGAAGAGTTCAGATCAATAGAAAACAAAATGATAGAGCTTGAGGACAGAGCTTGTTAAGACAAAAGGAGATACCACTGTTTAGTGGAAAGGACAATGGATTTGGAACTCTTAAAGTTCTTTTCAGCTTTGCATTTATGATCTAGTAATCAACAATCTGAGAATTACCAGTCTCCAAGAAAAGTATAAGGGAAGAATTTGGATATTTACTTTTAGTAAATCATCAAATTTCCTAGAAGTATTAGAAATACAAACAGAGTGAAAAATCAGTAGAATTCCTTGGGGGTGAAGCAGAGAGGAACTTCAGTTTAACTCTTAAATAAAAAAGTTCTAGACCATCAGTATCAAGAAAACAATCTTACAGGCAACTGAGAGGTGTATATTTAAAGAAATACTGGCTTGAATTATTCAAAATGTTTCAACAATGATAAAAAATTACAGACTTCTAGAATGGCATACTGAAAGGTAATAGAAAAACTGAGTGTGGTCAGCATGAGAAAATGTTCTTTAATGTGCTTAGAAATTTTAATTTCTTTCCTGGTGAATAATTAGAATTATCCAAGGTTTTTGATGTGCAAATTAATCAAGTGCCCTAAAAGTAAACAAAAGAATATAGAATTTAATGCAAGAAAGAAGGAGAAGATAATTCAGAGTTAATGGCTTATAAGATGATTTACCCATTAAGAGTCATTCAAAAAACAAACACTAGGAATTTGAAAGAAATATTATATGGAAAGACAATGAGGGGCAAGGAGGTGGCTCAGTAGATAGAAAGCCAGGCCTAGAGATGGGAGGTCCTGGGTTCAAATGTGATCTCAGACACTTCCTAGCTGTGTGACCTTGGGCAAATCACATAATCCCCTTTGCTTAGCCCTTACTGCTTTTTTGCCTTGGAACCAATACTACTTATTATTATAAGATGGAAGATAAGTTTTATTTTTAAATGCACATTAGTTAGATCGCACAACCTATGATCTTGCCATTTTTAAAAACAATTTTTTTGCCTGGATTTAAGATTTCATTGGTAGTAGTGAATTCCTATTAAGAAAGCTTAACAATTATTCAAGTTAATATTAATAGCTCTTCAACAACTTTTCATCTTAGAGTTGCCTGGACACACATAGAGTTTAAATAACTTGCCCAGGGTCACATAGCCAGTATTTGCTAGAAGTAGGACTTGACTCTAGAACTTTTTCAGTGGTACCTGCATAGTTACTGTTGAAATTTTCCAGGTGTCTGCTCTCTCAGTTCTTTTGGGGAGAAATTTCTACTCCAGTAGGGAGGATGTTGGAAACTTGTGAAAGGAGGATTCAATGTTAGAGAATAAGGATAGGCGTGTTTTTATTGGAGACCAGCACCATTATTGGTTATCACAGAGAAGCTGGGAAGGTAACCCATCTTCCCAACCTTTAATTGGTCAACAGCCTCCTGGAATTCATGCCCCATTACCCACCTTGGAGACCACCTGCTTTATGAGAATTCAACATGTTGATAGGGTTGAAAGGAGCCAAGTCCACATCTAGGAATTTTGGGGTCCCAGGAAAGTATGATAAATATTCCTAGAGCAAGTGGAATGTCTTGTTCCTTTAGTTGAGGGAGAAAGGTAGGTCAGTGTGAGCCTGCTTCTAGGGAAGTAGCCATGTATTATTAGGAAAGAATCAGTTGGAAAGTGACAAAAAGCATTTACTAAATGCTTGCTATGTGCCAAGTGCTAGAGAAAACAAAGTGAAAATTGGGTGAAAATATAGGAGAGTTCACCTGAAGGTGATTGGAAAAGGCTAGGGAGAGGCAATCAGCAGGATAGATGGCAGGCTCAGGAGTCTGAGATTCAGCAGCAAGGCAGACTAGTGAATCTGCAATTTCCCAGAAAAATGCTGGTGCATTTGAAACAGATTGTCTTTCATTCATATGTGGGAAAAGAAAGGGCTCAGACCCTGACCACTGGAAACAAGAGATACCAATGGGATCTCAATGGGCAAGGGATGGGCAAGTTACTTTCCCTCTGCCTTTGAGTGCCTCCTAGGATGTATGAGGGTGAGGGTAGGGAAGGCTGAGTAGTTCATGCTTTTGGACTGCTTCACCTTCACCCCAGCCTTCTGTTTGGCAGCTTCTTGCTAAGGAGGTTGTTTCTGGAGGACTTAAGAATTGTTGACATTCTTTAAATTTGGCACCTTGTGGGTAAAGCCTCTGTCACTCTGCCTTAGATACTTCTCTGAGAAAAATAGATTTTTTTTTTCCTGAGGGATTGCATGTCCCTGATCAAGGACAGTCGTAGCTGTATCCCTTAATGTTGATAACGATGCTACATTTCTTTGATTTCTGGCTTTCTTCAGGAATAAAATATCAGGGAGTTGATTTGTTTCTCCTTGCTTCACTAAACCTCCTTACATTATCTGGGAGTTGAAGAGAGAATGTTTAAAGTAGTTTTGACCTTACTTAAGGTTAGTTATATGTCATTTTTCTGTTCTTTTTTCCTAATCATTTAATTCCTGAGAATTCTCTCTTTTAGCCATAGACATAAAATTTTAGAGCAAGAAGGGAACTTGGAGAAAATATAGCACTAATGTTACTTTAATATGCTTTGGGTTCCAAAAGTTTGAATTTCATGCCTTTTACTCATTTTCACTGTTCTTTTACCCCCATCTCCTAATGTGGTTCTTTTTTGGCTGAATTCCATGATATGTATGGAAATGATTTTTTAAAATTCCATATTAATTTTCAAAGAAAGTTGATTATCAAGAGTAAGTGTAGTATAAGCAATGAGCTCTGGAATCAGAACTCCAAGGTTCAAATCCTGCCTTTGATCTCATTACCTAGGTGACCTTGAGTGAGTCATTGGACCTTGGACCACAGTTTCTGTGAGGGGTTAGATGCTGAAAATCCATCTATATTTGGATCTAGTCATCCAGACCACCTAGAAATAGTTGGCATTTCTTTTTGATTTGATTCTGTTCAAATAATTTCTGCCTTTTGCCCTTGAGCTAGGGAGCACTTTGAAAGCATGAAATAGTCAGCATCTTTCATTTTTACTGACTCTAGATTATAACTAAGGTCTAAGAATAGTAAAACAGAGAGGTAATGACCTTGATTCCCTTCCTTGAAAGTATTCCTTAAAATTTTTTAAAACATGTTTTGTGACTCTGAACTAGATAAATACTAACATCAGCATTTCCATATACAAAGAACAGAAAATATATGAAAAATATATGAAAGCACACATATATGTTACATATAGTTTTGGTGTTTTTTAGTGTCTAGTACATTGGTTCCAGAACTGTTCTGTTTATATGTATTTCCATCTAAATTTCTTTCTGCTATATGTGCACATTTGTAATGCTTCATTGATATTCTTATATAACTTTCATCATTGCCCCCCTTTTCCCACTAATTCTCCTTATAATCAATACATATAGTAAAGTAAAAGAAATCTATGTGATTGTTGTGTCCAAAAATATATATCTGATTCTTCACCTTTAGAAGAGAATGAAAAACTTATTTCATCTTTGGTCTTCTGGAATCCTGGTTGGTCATTGCATGGTCCTGAGTTCTTTCATATTTTCAAGATGTTCTTCTTTATGATGTTTTCTTCTGGTTCTGTTCACTTCACCCCATATCAGTTCATTAGAATCTTCCCAGGTTTTTCTGAATCTATCCATTTTGCCATTTCTTTTAGTGCAATAATATTACATTAAATTTATATTTCATAATGTATTCAACCATTTCCTGTTTGAGGAGCATCATTTAGTTTTCAGTTCTTTGTGATGTCAAAAAATGCAGCTATGAATATTCTTGTATATATGGGTCCTGTGGCTTTATTGTTTAATTCATTGGTATATAAAGGCTAGTATTGATATTTCTGGCTCAAAGGAGACACAGTTTAGTGTCTGGAGGGAGCAGGAAGGCATAGTTCCAAATTGCTTTCCAGATTGGCTCTAATGAGGGTACTTTCCGTAAGATAATTTATGAAAAAAAATCAGTCATTGAAGTAAAATAACTTTATTAGGTCAACATCAATATTGGGAAAGTTACTTTATTGCTATATTTAGAAAATACTCCCACCTAATAGCCATAAACATTATGCTTTAGTCTTTCTTCAAAGTAGTTTGTGGTGAGACATCAGAGATACTGTGTTTCCTACCTTGAGTTAGACTGATATGGGAAAAAAGGGAAAATGCTACTCCTTGGAGGTAGTCAGGGTTCATATAATTGAATCTGGTGTATAAACCCAAGAGTTTATACAATGGAACAGTTCCATAAGGGGCCATAAAATCTCATTTCTGCCACTCCTCTCTCAGGGGTGTTACATGGATCAATGATTTATTCAGCTCCCTGAAAGAACATTTAGCACAATTCCAAATCTCTTTATGTAATTTATTATACCATTGAATGCATTTGTAATCTAACTCTGTAATACATTCTATATTGTTCAGTCATCCTTTGTGTATGGATGGTATTATTTTATTATAGAAATTAATCAAGTTGTGAAAAGACTGCATATGTACCCAGAAGCTAAAAGCAAATAGGACAAGCCTACTAATTATCAAAGTTAAATTCTTAAGAGAAAATGAAAATACTTAGTTTTTCTTTCAATTACATTTATGTTTAATTTTCATGAGAATCTGTGGTTTTCTGACAATTCTAAGTATATTTAATCATATCAAATGTCCATATGGCTAATTCTCAATTTCTTTTTAAAGAGGCAGTATCAAGTGGGGAAAAGACCACTGTTCTTGGAGTCATGTGACCCAAATTCAAATCCTGCCTCTGGTACTCATTAGCTGTGTAACTAAGCAAATCATTTAATCTCTCTGGTCCCATTTTTTTCCTCTGTAAAATAGGAATAATCATACTTAATAATTATTCAGTTCTTTTATGAACTTACATATAAACTTGAAATAAAAAATAAGTTACATTATCTTTGAATGAGGCTAAACTCAGTTCTTTGTGACTTCAGTATTTCAAATGTATTGAACTGTGAAACTGATCATCTTATGTCAAATTATTTAATTGCATTTTTTAAAAATGTGATGGATTTTATTCCTCATCTAGGAATATTATAAAAAATCCTTTTGAGAACTTTTCATTATTATATAAATGTGGAGTTTTTTTTTTTTAAGAAATATCATTTAGAGGGCAGCTGGGTGGCTCAGTGGATTGAGAGCCAGGCCTAGAGATGGGAGGTCCTAGGTTCAAATATGACCTCAGACACTTCCCATCTGTGTGACCCTGGGCAAGCCACTTAACCCCCATTGCCTAGTCCTTACCACTCTTCTTCCTGGGAACCAATACACAGTATTGATTACAAGGTAAGGGTTTTAAAAAAAAAGAAATATTATCTAAAAGCTGCCCCTCACTTATGAAGATGGCCATAGAGTTACAGACCTACTCCTCCTATGTATTTCCTGCTACATTGCTATCGATCTGTCTTGGTTATTGCGATAGCTATTTTCTGTATTGTGGAAAATCTGCCACACGAAAATATCCATGGCCCCAACTCAAATGAATGTAACATACACAGTATTTCTGTTATTCAAAACCAGTCTTCTTTCCATTGGTATAGATAATCTAGTAGGCTATATTTAACTTCTGTTGTTGTTCAATAAGGGCATTTTGTTTGCTTAATTTTTTTAGTTTTATTTAATTGGTCAATTTAGAACATTATTCCTTGGTTACAAGAATTATATTCTTTCCCTTCTTTCCCCCCAACCCCCCCCCCCCACCCCTTCCCATAACCTACTCGCAATTCCACTGGGTTTTACATGTGTCTTTGGTCAAAAACTTTTTTCATGTTGTTGATGACCCATGTGATCAAACAGTTGTTTTACTTCTGTGTTTCTACTCCCTCTGTTTTTCTTCTGAATGTGGATAGTGTTCTTTCTCGTAGATCCCTCCGAGTTGTCCTGGATCACTGCATTGCCACTAATGGAGAAGTCCATTACCTTTGATTGTACCACAGTGTATCAGTCTCTGTGTACAATATTTTCCTGGTTCTGCTCCTTTCGCTCTGCATCACTTCCTGGAGGTCGTTCCAGTCTCCATGGAATTCCTCCACTTTATTATTCCTTTGAGCACAATAGTATTCTATCACCAATATATACCACAATTTGTTCAGCCATTCCCCAATTGAAGGGCATCCCCTCGTTTTCCAATTTTTGGCCACCACAAAGAGTGCTGCTATGAATATTCTTGTACAAGTCTTTTTCCTTATTATCTCTTTGGGGTACAAACCCAGCAGTGCCATGGTTGGATCAAAGGGCAGACAGTCTTTTATCGCCCTTTGGGCATAGTTCCAAATTGCCCTCCAGAATGGTTGGATCAATTCACAACTCCACCAAAAATGCATTAATGTCCCAAATTTGCCACATCCTCTCCCACATTTATTACTTACCTTTGCTGTCATGTTAGCCAATCTGCTAGCTGTGAGGTGTACCTCAGAGTTGTTTTGATCTCTCTAATTATAAGAGATTTAAAGCACTTTTTCATGTGCTTATTAATAGTTTTGATTTCTTTATCTGAAAATTGCCCATTCATGACCCTTGCCCATTTGTCAATTGGAGAATGTTTGCTTAGTTTTTTAAATTAAATTTTATTTTATTTTCACATCTGTATCCTCTCCCTTCCATCTCCCTTCCCCTTTCCAATTGAGAAAGCTAGAAAAATAAAACCTCAGGTACAAATATAAGCATAGTAGTGAGGCAAAACAAATTCTTGCTTTGGTCATGTTCAAATTTATATATATATATATATATGTATATATATATCATATTAAACATATGTATATTTGACATTTAGACTGGCATCAACAAATTGCATCAGGGCCAAATTGCTCCCCCCTTCCCTTTTTTGTAAGGTCCTGTGAGCTAAGAATGGTTTTTACATTTTAATATACAATAAGGCTTCATTTATACAATTTGCTCATGAAGTAGGCTGAACAAAAACAGCCCTCACTGGCTTTGATTATTGATTTAAACTATATTCTCTTAATCTATATATTTTTAATTGACCAATTACATTGAATTTGTGGTTTTCTTGAATGCCTAGTGAGCAAACCTCATGTACCAAAGCAGCCAGGAAAAGAAATATTTATTAAGCACCTACTATGTGTCAGACACTGTACTAAGTTGGAGGTAAAAAGAAAGGCAAAAATATACATATTGGTATCTTCTTTGCAATTTATAGTTTTAAAACTTGTCTTGGGGTACGAAGAGGCTTATTGACTGGTCCAGAGTTACAGCCAGTATGTGTTAGAGGCAGACTTGGACCAAGTTCTTCCTATCTTTGAAGCCAGCTTTCTATCCATTGCATAACCCTTCCTCTCAGTCTATTGATTAGTAGAAGGAAATAGGATGGCAAGGAGATAGAATATCAGTTGGAAGGGAGTTAAAAAAGGCATCCATTCTAATATATACTTCATCTAGACCAGGCTTTACAACATCCCTGACAAGTGATCATTTACTTTCTTTGTCAGACCCATGCTGATTTCTGACTGCTAGAATCCCAAAGGATATAAGCTCTTCAAAGGAAGGCACTATATTGTTTTTAGTCTTTAGTTACCTAGCAAAATGCCTGTCATGTAGTAGTGTAATAGAGAAAAAATGGTTTGGGGATGATAAAGGGAACAGGATCTAGGAGAGGATAGGTGATGTTTAGGGTTGACTCAGAGAGAGGAGAGGGGGTTTGAAGATTTTCCCCCTTCTGCATTCCCTCTTTAGCTATGGCTGCTCTCCCAGATTTGTTCTTGTCCTTCTTGTCCCCCTTCCACTACTAGAGACCAAAGGGTTTCTTCTTAAGAAGACATCTCTCCCCCTTTTCTGTTCATTCTCCTGGGGTCCCTCCTCCAATGAGGAGATCAGATCCACACACTCTTCAGTCTTGCACTTTTCCTTTAGTACCAGCCTCTGTCACAGTAGGTGTTTAATGGATGCTTGATGGATAAATTAATTAATGAAGGAACTTCTGGTACTGGCATTCCTAAGACAGTATGGAAGAGCTCAGTGAGTGTTGTCAAGGACATACTATTCTTGGCTTTTTTGAACCTCATTGTTGGTGCCCAGCCTTTTAGTGTATGTTGAGTCTTAAGATCTTTAGGAAAAACCTGCTCCAAGAGATGCTTAAATGAGATATGTACAATTCAGAGGAACACAAATACAATGGTACTGAGAAAAACCACACAGATAATTGTCATTCTAAGAATTACATCACTCTGCTCCCCAGCCATGGCTCTCTTGAATATACAATTGTCTCTTCAACAGTGAGGGCCAATGGATGTCAGGCAATGGGAAACCTAGGAACTGGAAATGGAGTCTACACTATCATAAATAATAAGCTCTGTACCACTTTGAGTATAGGGAGGCATCATGTAATGGGGAGTTGTAGGAGGAGGAGAGACCTTAAAGCTGATAGTTCTAGACTGCCTGGCACTATGGAGCCTTATAGGAGTGTAACTGAAAGTTAAGCCTTTAGGTTCCACAGAGAACATAACAGCTTGACTATGTTGCTCAAATGATGCAGGCATATATTTGTTTATGATGGGACAGTGTGTGCATGTGTGCATGCATTTGCATTCATAATGCCTCCTTGGCTTTGGTTCTATGGCAATGCATGGTCTACCCCAGTTAGTTGTGGGTCAGTGGGGTGATATGAGGTGAATCAGTGAGGAAGAAGTATTTCTGACATTATTTAGAGTAACATCTGTGATGTAGCACTATCAGCCACTGGGGAGTTAGACATAAAATCTTGAAACAATAGTAGAGAATCTATTGTTTTATAGACTTGCTACAGAAAACCTCAGTGTGGGAGTGAAACTGGTACCCTCATCAGGGTTATTTGAGATAATTCTTTATTTTCTTTTCCAGTTGTTGTTCTCTTATTAGTTGTGATGCTTTTCTGATTATGGTAATCAATCTTTTCCCTCTAAGCTGTATATTTTACTCTTTTCCTGGGAGGAGTGCTTGGCTTAGCATCCTTACATGTAACTCGTAAGGCTCACACAGGCAAGGTCATGAGTATGGTTATCAGTTGCTAATAGATGACTTTCTCTAGTGTAGGTTATACTCTCCTTATTGTGATTTTCCTGCTAAGGAAATAGTCTTGAATGTAAAAACCTTGTTTGATGGGGATTTTAAATATTAAAAAATGTCCACTTGGCTGACCTACCTATGAGGTAAAAGTTGTTAACTGACCCTGCAGTTATCTGACTCAATGCTCTAACTGTATCAGTGAAGACTAGGGAAGCATTGAAATTCAGCCCTGTGGGCTGATGGCAAATTGAGGCAAGTCCCATCAAAATGGAGGATGTGTTCCTTAAGTATTTGCAGCCTAAACTGCACACCTGTAGAAGCCATGTTGATCATTCTTCCAAAAGATCCTTTTGAATCAGCTCTTACCAGTCAAATAAGTGGAATGTTGCCTTCCAGAAAAAAACCAAAACACACTTCTCCCAAACATCTTACTTTGTAACTATTCTTTTCAGGATAGTCTGACTATGAGTAGCACACTCTAGTGCTAAGTTTTGGGTAATATAATTTTCTAAGACCTTGGAATCAATCTTAACTTAATTCATTTCTGTTTAGTCTACCTTGGTCTTTGAACCCAAGTAAACATTCCCTCCAGCAAAATTCAGCAATAAGTCTTTGTTATACTCATGAAACTTATTTAATTGCTGCTGCTTCTCTTCCTCTGCTTATTGCTTGTTATTACCTAGACCAGAGATGTCAAACATACCAATGTACAGCCTACTACACTCCCAAGCATAGCTACAGGAATCAAATTAAAATACACCTGGGAAATGTTTAGAAAAATAAATAAAAATACAAAAAAAGATGATAAATACAATTTAATTTTTGATTTTCTAGGTTTTTATTCAAAGATACAGTTACACTTAATAACAAATTTCCACATGTATTTTGATATTATAAGATCCAAATTGTGTCACTCCCTTTCTTCTATCTCTCCTCTCAGAGATGGGAAGCAATTTGATCTGGGTTATATGTATATTATCCTGCAAAGCATACTCCCATATTGGCCATTATTTTAAGAGAATAATCATATAAAACTAAAACCCCCAAATAAAATTGTAAATAAACTAATGTGAAAGATCATTTGCTTTGATCTGCATCTGAATCCAACAGCTCTTTCTCTGGAGGTAGACAGCATTCTCTGTCATAAGTCCTTCAGAATTGTGTCAGATCGTTGTATTTCTTTTTTTTTTTATATTTTTATTTAGTCAATTTAGAAAATTTTTCCTTGGTTACAAGAATCATGTTCTTTCCCTCTCCTCCCCCCACCCCTTCCTGTAGTTGAGGGGCAATTCCACTGTGTTTTACATGTGTCTTTGATCAAAACCTATTTCCATGTTGTTGATGTTTGCACTAGGGTGATCATTTAGTCTACATCCCCAATCATATCCCCATCAACCCATGTATTCAAGCAGTTGTTTTTCTTCTGTGTTTCTACTCCCACAATTCTTCCTCTGAACATGGATAGTGTTCTTTCTCATAAGTCTCTCAAAATTGTCCTGGGTCATTGCATTGCTGCTAGTAGAGAAGTCCATTACATTCGATTGTACCACAGTGTATCAGTCTCTGTGTATAATGCTCTCCTGGTTCTGCTCCTTTCACTCTGTATCAGTTCCTGGAGGTCTTTCTAGTTCATATGGAATTCCTCCAGTTCATTATTCCTTTGGCCACAATAGTATTCCATCACCAACATATGCCACAGTTTGTTCAGCCATTCTCCAATTGGAGGGCTTTTCATTGACTCTTAAGAAAATAAGCAGCCCCTCCCTCCCTCCCTCCTCTGTGTATGTGTCTGTGTGTCCTGATCTCAATGTCTCTCCTCCCCTCCCTTCCCCTTCCATTCCTGTTTTCTCCCTCCCCCCTCCTGCCCAGGAAGGAGCTTGAATTCTTGATTATTTTGTTGACAAAGAAACACAGATCTTGTGAAAAGAGCTGTGTTGATGGAATGAATAAATAAGAGCCCCTAAACCAACTTTTCTAGGACTTATCTTTGGGTCTATCATCCCATGCAGATCATTGTATTTCTGTGAGTAGCTGAGACTTCACATTTTATCATCTAACAATATTGCTGTTACTGTGGACACTATTCTGTCAGTTCTGCTTATTATGCTCTGCATCAGTTCATGTAGATCTTTCCAACTTTTTCTGAAATCATTCTTATAGCACAATATATTCCCCAATTGATTGGGGACATCCATTCAATTTCTAATTCTTTACCACCCCCCAAAAAACTGCTATTAATTTTCAAGAAGTACATTTTTAAACTTAGTCAATATGTGGCCTGCAGGGATCTTTTGTGTAGTTTATGGGTATATTTTTATTTGAATATGATTTCACTTGTTGAGAACTCTGAAACAAGTGGTCATATTCCCTGCATTAGAGACACCAGACCCAGTGTGTCTTGTATGCTCATAGCAGAGATTCCTTGGTTTCTATTTTATCACTTCTAATCCAGGCTGAGAATTCTCCCTGTTTCCAAAGGACCATTTCATAGTCTCTTCTAGCATGAGCTCACTAGCACTGATGAAAAAGATGACCTGAGTGGCCACCTTGAGCTTAATGTACTACTCTACCTTAAGGACCACCACACTGTGGTGTGACTAGAGCATGGGCTTAGGAGTCTCTCATGGTCTCAGTGGATTGATATATTCTTTCTGGTCCTGAACGCAGCCCATCTTCTTGCCTACCAAATAATCATATCAACTAAAGCCACTAACTTTCTGTGTATAGTATATGATGCTCAGCAGACTTTTAAGTTCTTTCTTTGGAATAAATAAGCATTTTTTAATGTTTTTAAAAACCTGTATCTTCTGTCTTAGAATTGGTACTAAGTATCATTTCCAAGGCAGAAGACCGTTAAGGTCTGGGCAATTGGAATTAAGTAACTTGCCCTGGGTCACCCGGCTAGGAAGTGTCTGAAGCCAGATTTGAACCTAGGATCTCCTGTCTCCAGATCTAGCTCTCTATCTCTTGAGCCACCTTGCTGCCCAGAAATAAGTATTTATTAAACTACTCTGTGCCAAAAACTGTGTTATGTAATTTACAAAAATTATTTGATTCTGACCAATACAATTATGAAACCAAGGCAAATAGAAGTTAAAGAAGTGGATTTGAACTCTGGGCTTCTTGATTCAGTCTTGAGCTCTATCTGCTGGGCCACCAGCTGTCTCTGATCTTTCTGAAAGGATTCTGTCAGTAGTACTTTACAGAAACACAGAATCAGAGTTGGAAGGGTTCTCAGAGGTCATTTAGTCCATTCATCTGAAAAAAAGTCCTTTCTGTAGCAATCAACTTTTGCTTGAAGACCCCTACTGAGGAAGACCCGCCAGCTCCTGTGGCAGTCCATTTCACTTTAGGATAGCTCTAATTTTTCCTTGTATTAAGCCCAAATCTAATTTCATTTCTTCTTCCACATGATAGACTTCAGATTCTTGCAGGTAGAAATCATGTCAGCTCATATATAGCCATTTCTTCTAACAGTTCTTGTATATTATGATCTTCACCACACTGGTTGCTCATTTCTGGACATGTTAGAATCTAATCTTTAGATTATCAGTGCACTTTCTAAAAATGTGGTGCTTTGAACAGAATTCAGTATTTCAGGTGTGCTCTGACTGAGTATGATGTATCATCTCCCCTGTTCTGGATATTAGCCTTTCATTCCCTAAGGGAGTCTAGCATACATTAACTTTTTTTACCACCATGTTATATTGATATTCACTATGTTATTCATGACTATCATGAGGGTCAATTGATTTTGAGCTTGTAGGACACTAGAACCATCAGATCTTTTTCATGGTATGATGGCTCATTTCTGGGTTCAAGGAGGAGATAACTCATGATCAGAGAACTCATCCATCTATAAACCCATTTTTATTAAAATAAAGGATACAATGGGGAATATATGTATACCTCCACAAATATAGATACTCTTAGATTTCCTATTTGATCCTAGTGTACACTTCCTCAACATTTCCTACCAGGATCTAACCAGCTTGGCAAGGACTACAGCTAGACTCTGATTGGCCACTGGTCCTCTGATTAAAGCACCTACTGAGGAATGAGTGACAAAATACCATGGACCCATGAATATGCCAATCAGAAGTAAATCCAAAAGAATACACATGAATTTGGTATTTTAATTTAGTCCCTAGTGATTACATATTTTTAATTTATGTTACTTTGGCTGTTTCTATCCACAAAATTTCCCCCCTTTTCCTATTTAGTGCAAGGGAATAGCTCACTCTGTTGTTTTACACACGTCTGTTTACCCCTTACCCATCCTGTGCTTGTCAAATGAATCCTTTTAACCCAGTGGAACTTCACATTTATTCCCAAGATATTGCATCCATAACCCATGTGTCATTAGGCTCAAATCCCCCTGACATATATTGGACTCAGCTTTCAAGTATTACCCTTGAAAATAATCTGTGTGGCTAAATTTTGCCCCCACTCATGCCCCAATCCCTGGGAATATCTGAATTTGACTTTTCCTAGCTCTTGTCTAGTATTATTCAATTTTACTATAAAGACTCTAGGCTAACATAGAACAACATATAATACATTTGTTAAAATGCAGTGAATAATTTAGAAAAAAAGACTTGTTCTTGAACCATTGGATAATCAAGAAAAATATCCTCTCTTCAGTGAGTCCCACCTTCCATGGGACTTTATACAATTGTTCCAGATTTTATAGCTCATGTTTTAGTAGAGGACCACACTACTCCCCTCACATTCTACCTTGCCAAACTGGGAAAGAACTCAGGGCTGGAGAAATTAAGCATCTCTTCCCCACTGGTGAGCTCAGCCTTATCCAGGGACCTATAAAGATTTTGAGACTTTACATCCTTTATTCCTTTTCATTTCAGTTCTGGTCCCTTCTGTGCTGGGGTCTCCGATTCCTGCCACACAAATTTCTCTTCCATATTGGGTGCTTCCATTCATTGTTCCATTGTTGATGCCTCTAGGTTTTTCTGGCCTCTTTGTGTGTGTCTTCATTACTGTTGAGGCTTGAAGGCTTTATCTAAATGTGTTACTATTAACCCTTTTACTGCTGCTGCTGTTGCCATCTGTTTCATCTTCTCCCAGAAAGTGGTACATCTCTTACAATGTGATAGTCAGGGCCAACAAGCCACTGAGCTAATGAAACTTATTTTTTGCTCTTTCATTTTAGTCAGGTCACAGCTCCACCCAGCCTGCAAACAAAGGAGGCATTCAGTGGTGGTGAAACTTGCTTGTCTCAACCAATAGTCCCCAATTAAATCAATATAATTAATTCACCTCTTTTCCTACCTTAGCGTGCAGGCAATATGTCCTTTGTACTTCTTGCTGAATCTTTTTAGAGGCTGGGGAAGAATACTCACATTTTTTTCCACTTGAAACTTGGAAAAGCCTCAAGAATGTACACTGGAGCAGAAGTCTAATGATTAATAAGTCTAGTGACTAGTAAGCTACTGCAAGCAATCCTGTAATAGTCTGAAAGATTCAAGTCTTCATTAAGCATCTCAAGAGATCCAGCCCACAGTTCTATACTGTTGGTGTTTTTTTTTGGATCATGACTTTGGTATTTAATTGTGTAAACTCTCTCCCAGGTTCACATCGTCCATTATCATTATTGTCATCAGCAAATTTGGCAAGTGGGTTATCTGCCTTCATTAGAGTCATGATAAAAATATTAAATAAACAGTACATGGCCAAGCCCAGGTTCCTAGGACCTTTCCCCTAACTTGATGTTGTCCTATTGAACACTATTCTTTGGGTCCTTCCATTCAACCTGTTTAAATGCAACCATTCTATTATCCTCTATATTAAAATCTCTCCATTTTGTCTACAAGAATCATGATTTTTGTTGAAATATAGGGGTATTTACACAACATTCTTCTAATCCCAAAATAGGATCAATAGAAGAAAATTAAATAAAGGAAGAAAATGTAAAAAGGAAAGGAAAAGGGGGAAGCTGGCTGGCTAAATAGATTGAAAGATTCAGATTAACAAAAGAGAAAATACAATACTTAACTCCATCACAGAAGAAGAAATAGAACAAACCACCAAAGACTTCCATATGAAAAAGGTCCCAGGGCTAGATAGATTCACAAGTGAATTCTACCAAACATCCAAGGAATAATTAACTTCACTACTACATAAACTATTTGGAAAAATAGAGGAAGAATGAATCCTTATAAATTCTGTTAATGACATAAATGTGGTACTGACCCTGAAAACTACAGACCAATTTCCCTAAAGAACATTGATGCAAAAATTTTAAATAAAATGCTAGCAAGGAGATAAAAGTATCATCTCACAAGGATCATACACCATGATCAGATGGGTTTTATACTAGGAATGTCAGGATAGTTCAATAGTAGGAAAACTATCGGCGTAATTCACCATATCAATAACAAACCAACAGAAACTATGTGAATATCTCAATAGATGCAAAAAAGCCTTTGACAAAATGCAACACCCATTCCTCATAAAAACATCAGAATAAAAGGGGCTTTCCATCAAATGATAAATGGTATCTCTAAAACCATCAGCAAATAAGGAATGATAAACTGCTTGATTTCTATATGAACTGGAAAGATCTCCATGAACTGATGCAGAGTGAAATAAGTGGAGCCAGGAAAACATTGTACAGAGAAAGTGAAATGCTGTGGAACAATCAAATGTAATAGAATTTGCTACTAATAACAATACAATGATCAAGAACAATCCTGTGGAACTTATGAAAAAAAATGCAAAAGAAAATCATATGATTTATCACTTGGTTATATGAATATATGATTTGGAGTTGTGGTTTTTAAAAGATTACTCTTTTACAAATGTGAATAATACAGAAATAGGTTTTGAGTAATAAGACATATATAAACCAGCGGAATTGCTTGTCAGCTCCTGGAGGGGGGAGGGAAGAGGGAAGGTAGAGAACATGAATCATGTAACCTTGGAAAATTATTCTAAAAAAAGAATAATAACAAATAATAAAACCATCAGCAAGCATTATCTGTAATGGGGACAAACTAGAACCCTTCTTGGTAATATCAAGAGTGAAGCAAGGGTACACACTATCAACACTATTATTCAATATTGTACTAGAAATGCTAGCTATAGCACTTAGAGAATAAAAAGAAATTGAAGGTATTAAAGTAGGCAATGAGGAAACAAAACTATTACTCTTTGCAGATGATATGATTGTATACATAAAGAATCCCAGAAAATCAATCAAAAATTAATAGAAAAAATTAAGAACTTTAGCAAAGTTGTAGGAAATGAAATAAGTCCAAAACCAAAATGAAATATAAATCATCAGAATTATGTTTACCACCAACAAAGTTCAAAAGCAAGAGACAGAAAAGGAAATTCCATTTAAAATAAGTGTAGACAATATAAAATAACCTGAGAATATGCCTACCAAAGTAAATCCAACAATGATATAAACAAAGAAAAAGCTACTTTTCACATAAATAAAGTCACACCTAAACAATTGGGAAAATATTAATTACCTTTTAGATAGGGTTTTTATACAGACCTTTATATAGGTGAACTGACTATATTGTCAGGACCAAAGCTTGAGAGCCAAGGGAGACCTCAGTGGAGAAGGACAGGTCAGAGTAGCTGGGGGAAGTCTTGTTAGGAATCATTGCTTCCCTTTCTAAAGGCTCAAATCTTTCACCAAACAGCTTATCCTGAGCTTAAGCATTTTTAACACTCTTCCTGAAAAATCAAATAATCAAAACCAACTCCTACATTTATTAGTTTTTTTATTTTCAGTTTTATTAATTTCTTCTTTGATTTTCAGAATTTCAATTTTAGTGTTTAATTGGGAATTTTAATTTTGTTCTTTTTGTTTTAGTTGAATGCCCAAATCCATTGATCTGTTCTTTTTCTCTTTTATTGATATAAATATTTAGAGAAATAAATCCCCCTAAGTACTGTTTTGGACGCATCTCTCAAATTTTAATATATTGTCTCGTTGTTGTTCTCTTGCATTAAATTATTGATTATTTCTTTTTAAATTTAAATTAAATTAAAAATTTTTGGTTACAATACTCACTTTATTTCCCTTCCTCCCCTTCACCCACCCTTCCTGCAGCTGATGTGCAATTTCATTGGGTATTACTTGTGTCCTTGATCAGAACCTATTTCCATGTTGTTGTTTGCACTAGGATGTTCATTTAGAGGCTACATCCCCAACCATATCCCTTCGACCCATGTATTCAAGCAGTTATTTTTCTTCGGTGTTTTTATTCTCACAGTGTTTTCTCTGAATGTGGATAGTGGTTTTCCTCATGGGTTCCTCCAAGTTGTTCAAGGTCATTGCATTGCCACTAATGGAGAAGTCTATTACATTCAATTGTACCACAGTGTATCAGTCTCTGTGTACAGTGTTTTCCTGGTTCTACTCCTCTCACTCTGCATCAATTCCTGGAGGTTGTTCCAGTCCCCATGGAATTTCTCCACTTTATTATTCCTTTTAGCACAATAGTATTCCATCACCAACATATACTGCAATTTGTTCAGCCATTCCCCAATTGAAGGGCATCCCCTCATTTTCCAATTCTTTGCCACCACAATGAGAGCTGCTATGAATATTTTTGTACATGTCTTTTTCCTTATTATCCCTTTGGGGTACAAACCAAGTAGTGCTATGGCTGGATCAAAGGGCAAAGGGCAGATAGTCTTTTATTGCCCTTTGGGCATAGTTCCAAATTGCCCTCCAGAATGGTTGGATCAATTCACAACTCCACCAGCAATGCATTAATGTCCCAACTTTGCCACACCCCCTCCAGCATTCATTACTTTCCTTTGCTGTCATGTTAGCCAATCTTCTAGGTGTGAGGTGATACCTTAGAGTTGTTTTGATTTGCATTTCTCTGATTATTAGAGATTTAGAGCACTTTTTCATGTGCTTATTAATAGTTTTGATTTCTTTAACTGGAAATTGCCTATTCATGTCCCTTGCTCATTTATCAATTGGAGAATGGCTTGATTTTTTGTACAATTTGTTTAGTTCTTTATAAATTTGAGTAATTAGATCTTTGTCAGAGGTTTTTATAATGAAGATTGTTTCCCAATTTGTTGCTTCCCTTCTAATTTTGGATGCATTAGGTTTGTTTGTACAAAAACTTTTTAATTTGATGTAATCAAAATGATTGATTTTACATTTTGTGATTTTTTTCTAGCTCTTGCTTGGTTTTTAAAGTCTTTCCTTTCCTAAAGATCTGACAAGTATACTATTCTGTGTTCTCCTAATTTGCTTATAGTTTCCTTCTTTATATTCAGGTCATTCACCCATTCTGAGTTTATCTTGGTGTAAGGTGTGAGATGTTGATCCAAACATAATCTCTCTTATACTGTCTTCCAATTTTCCCAGAAGTTTTTATCAAATAGTGGGTTTTGGTCCCCAAATCTGGGCTCTTTGGGCTTATCATAGAATGTCTTGCTGAGGTCATTTACCCCTAATCTATTCCACGATCCTCCTTTCTATCTCTTAGTCAGTACCAAATTGTCTTGATGGCCACTGCTTTATAGTATAGTTTTATCTGGGACTGCAAGTCCTCCTTCCTTTGCATTTTTTTCATTATTTCCCTGGATATCCTTGATCTGTTGTTCTTCCAAATGAACTTGGTTATGGTTTTTTCTAATTCAGTAAAAAAGTTTTTTGGTAGTTCAATGGGTATGGTACTAAATAAGTAAATTAATTTGGGTAGGATTGCCATTTTTATGATGTTAGCTCGTCCCACTCATGAGCAATCAATGTTTCTCCAATTGTTTAGATCAAGTTTTAATTGTGTGAAGAGTGTTCCATAGTTGTGTTCATATAGTTCTTGTGTTTATCTCGGGAGATAGGTTCCTAAGTATTTTATATTGTCTAGGGTGATTTTAAATGGAATTTCTCTTTCTAATTCTTGCTGCTGAAATGGGTTGGAGATATATAGAAATGCTGATGACTTTTGCGGATTTATTTTGTGTCCTGTGACTTTGCTAAAGTTGTTGATTATTTCGACTAGCCTTTTGGTTGATTCTCTAGGATTCTTTAAGTAGACCATCATATCATCTGCAAAGAGTGATACCTTGGTCTCCTCATTGCCAATTTTAATACCTTCAATTTCTTTTTCTTCTCTAATTGCTACTGCTAGTGTTTCTAGTACAATGTTAAATAATAGAGGTGAAAATGGGCATCCTTGTTTCACTCCTGATCTTATTGGGAAGGCTTCTAGTTTATCCCCATTGCAGATGATGTTGGCTGGTGGTTTTAGATATATACTGTTTATTATTTTTAGGAATGACCCTTCTATTCCTATACTTTCTAGTGTTTTCAATAGGAATGGGTATGTATTTTGTCAAAGGCTTTTTCTGCATCTATTGAGATAATCATGTGATTTTTGTCAGTTTTCTTGTTAATATGGTCAATTATGTGGATAGATTTCCTAATATTGAAACATCCTTGCATTCCTGGTATGAATCCTACCTGGTCATAGTGAATAACCCTTGTGAAAACTTGCTGCAGTCTTTTTGCTAGTATCCTATTTAAGATTTTTGCATCTATATTCATTAGGGAGATTGGTCTATAGTTTTCTTTCTCTGTTTTTGACCTGCCTGGTTTTGGGATCAGTACCATATTTGTGTCGTAAAATGAATTTGGTAGAACTCCTTCTTTGCTTATTCTGTCAAATAGTTTGTATAATTTTGGGGTTAGTTGTTCTTTGAATGTTTGTTAGAATTTATTTGTGAATCCATCTGGACCTGGGGATTTTTTCTTAGGTAGTTCTTTGATGGCTTGTTCAATTTCTTTTTCTGATATGGGGTTGTTTAGGTAATCTATTTCTTCCTCTGTTAGTCTAGGCAATTTATATTTTTGTAAGTATTCATCCATATCATCTAGATTGCCATATTAGTTGCCATATAATTGGGCATAATAGTTTTTAATGATTGCCTTAATTTCCTCTTCATTAGAAGTGAGGTCTCCCTTTTCACCTTGGATACTGTCAATTTGGTTTTCTTCTTTCCTTTTTTTATTAGGCTGACCAGTACTTTGTCTATTTTATTTGTTTTTTCAAAATACCAGCTTCTAGTCTTATTTATTAAATCAATAGTTCTTTGTTTCAATTTTATTAATTTCTCTAATTTTTAGGATCTCTAATTTAGTCTTCATTTGAGGATTTTTAATTTGTTCACTTTCTAGTTTTTTAATTTGCATGCCCAATTCATTAACCTCTGCCCTCCAGAACCTGCCTGAATCACAATGTGGCTTCCTACTAGATTGCAGCACCATCAACATGGTCTTCACGGTGAGGCAAATGCAGGAAAAATGCCTTGAGCAGAACCTGAGTCTCTGCATTGTCTTCATAGACCTGACGAAGGCGTTCGACACAGTGAACAGGGACACATTGTGGTGATCCTTAGCAAGCTTGGCTGCCCAGCAAAATTCGTCAAACTGATCTAGCTCTTTCATGTCGACATGACAGGGGAAGTCCTATCTGGTGGAGAGACTTCTGATCGCTTCAACATCTCCAATGGCGTGAAACAAGGCTGTGTCCTCGCTCCGGTACTATTCAACCTATTTTTCACCCAAGTATTACGACATGTTATGATGGATCTAGACCTGGGCATCTACATCAAATACCGATTGGATGGCTCACTATTCGACCTTCGCCGCCTGACTGCAAAAACAAAGACAACAGAGAGACTCATCCTGGAAGCTCTCTTTGCAGATGACTGTGCTCTCATGGCCCACCAAGAAAATCATCTCCAAACCATTGTGGACAGGTTCTCCACCGCAACAAAACTGTTTGGCCTGACTATCAGCCTCAGCAAAACAGAGGTGCTGTTCCAACCTGCACCAGGGAGGCCAACTTACCAGCCGTGCATTATAATCGACGGCACGCAGCTTTCCAACGTCAACACTTTCAAGTACCTGGGCAGCACCATCGCCAACGACGGGTCCCTAGACCACGAGATTAATGCCAGGATCCAAAAGGCCAGCCAGGCACTCGGGTGGCTGCGCTGCAAAGTCCTCCAACACAGCAGTATAAGCACTGCGACGAAGCTCAAAGTGTACAACGCAGCGGTCCTCGGCTCGCTCCTGTACGGTTGTGAGACATGGACACTGTACCTGAAGCACATGAAGCAGCTGGAGCAATTCCACCAATGCTCCCTCCGGTCAATCATGAGGATCCGATGGCAGGACCGAATCACCAACCAGGAAGTCCTCGACAGAGCCAACTCCACCAGCATCGAAGTCCTGGTCCTCAAAACCCAGCTACGATGGTCTGGACACGTCATCCGCATGGACCCACAGCGAATACCAAGACAGGTATTCTATGGTGAACTGTCAGCTGGACTCAGGAAACAAGGCCGACCAAAGAGAAGATTCAAGGATCAGCTAAAGTCCAACTTGAAGTGGGCTGGCATGACACCAAAGCAACTAGAACTCGCTGCCTCTGTCAGAAGCAGCTGGCGAACCCACATTCACCATGCCGCCACCACCTTTGAAGATGAGCGACGTCTACGTCTTGCCGCTGCGCGTGAACGCCAACACCAGACCAAAACCGCACCTCCCGTAACAACTGGCGTCCCAGGCCCCATGTGCCACAAACTGTGCGCCTCAGCCTTTGGACTTCAAAGCCACATGAGGGTACACCGTAGATGAAACTGCACAAAGACAATAGTCATTCTCGGTCACCGAGAGACTACCACCACTACTACTACTACTGCTGTGTACAGAGCACTATGCTAGTCTCTGGGAAATATACACAGTTTAGATAAGATGAAGCCCTCTTAGTTATAAAGTATGCAGCCTAGCCTGGGATTGTAATGTATAAAAATGTATGTTAGATGCTAGAGAGGTGCAAAACTGGCATTCCCAACAGTGGGGATCCTTAGTTGTATTCATAGAAGAGATGGTATTTGGTTTGGATCCCAAAGGATGGAAATAGAAGCAGTGACCAGATTTCCATGTATGACAATCAAGACTGACTGGCCATTGCTCTATTCCTTCCAGTTTTGATGAATCACTAAGTTGTAATTTCCTCCAGTAAAAAAATTGCGGAAAGAAAGGCAAAGAAACTCTTCTCTTTTGAAAAGACAAGAAAGAAGCATTCCATATATAAAAGATGAGGAGGGAACTGAAAATACTTTTTAAATTTAAAACACTGATCTTGTGATTAAAAGAATAAAACAACTTTTGCCTCTGAAAAGATGCTTTTAAATTTAAAATGCTGATTTTGTGATTCAATAAAAAAACCATTCTCTGAAAATGTTTTAAAATTGAAAACACTAATCCAGTGATTTAAAAAAAGTTGTTCTCTTGGCCAATAATATGAATATTTAGCTGCTTGCAATCAGCTGTTTAATACTCTTCCCTACTGTGTAAGTTAGAGGGTAACAAACTGATTTGTTATGAAAATAAAGAATGCCAGAGTATTTCCTTGTTGTTGCTTTGAAAAAGGATAGTAAGGGGACCACACACTGAGATGAAAAGGCCTTTGTAAAAGAATGGAAAGGGGCTGAAGGGCCATGAATACCTTTAGGCGGGGAAATAGACGTTTAGTAAATAATGTCAAAAATTTAACCCTGGAGAGAGACAAAAATATGCCCCACTCATTAAAGAGTGATATTTTAACAATTAACATGGACCTAAAGAGGAACTCTAAAACAATTTTTATTGCTGGACCTCAAACTGTTTAATATACATACTTCTTAACATGTAAAGAAATCTCAGAGATGATTACTACTAATAAATTAAGTCACCTAGCACCAATGCAGCTTTTAGAAATATGCATGTGCAGTTCATTTGCTTTCATTTCTCTTGGGTTTTATCATTTCATCATCTTCTTCCCTTGCAATCTTGACACTAGCTTCAGTTTCAGTCATGAGATGGCATGGGTAAGCCATGTGCATGAAGGAAGAAAGAAAGGAAAGAAGGAAGGAAGGAAGGAGGAAATGAAGGAAGGAAGAAAGGAAAAGAATGAAAAAGAAAGACAGACTCTAGGATTTTTTTGATTAAAGAATGGCAAGGGTTTGTTTATCAGCTCCACTGTTCAGCCTGCCAAGAAATCTCAGTTGTATTACTTTCTGAGCTCTCATGTAGGCCAACAGAAACTAGGGAGTAGTTTTCCTTTCAGGTCTTTGTCTAAGTGGTTAGAATGTAGGAGGAGGGTAGTATGAAAGCTCTCTATCTTCTCAAGTTAACAGAATGTGCTGCTAGGACCTTCCCTGTTATTTAGAAACAATCTCCAACCATAGGCAGTAGTGATTCTCTGATTTAAAGGTGAAGAGCCAGTACCAGATTTAGGGCAAGAGTGAGTACTCAGGACAGAGGAGAGGTAGGAGAGTGGCCTCTCATGGATCATCATGGAACTAGAGGTTTGAAACGAGGTGAGCAGTCTAGGGATGGGACTTATTTATGCACTGAAGATTGGATCAAGGCCATCGTAGATCAGAACCCAGTAACAAACTGAATTTCTAACATTTACAAATAACTAGGGTTTGTAGTAAGTTGGGCTGTATCAAGAATCACCTTGATAACTAAGATGGTCCTCAACTTTATATAACATCCTTACCGAGTCTTTGTCAAAGATGAAAATGGTTTTATTATGGTAAGCATAGAGTGCTTGGGGTAAGGCATGTATGGAAAGACAGATGGAAACAAGGATATCTGGCAGAATGTGAAAGGAACAGCAGCTTATTATTGAATAAAGAGAGGGAAATTTCTTTAGAAAAGAAGTAAAATGAGTAGTTGTGAACTCTAGTCAAGTATTTACATCTGTATTTGGAATTATAACCTGAATTAAAGCCAAAGCTCTCCCATTGGCTAGATGGTAACTTTTTAAGTAACCTTAGAAGAGTCGTTTCATTATGAACTTCCCATACTCAGCTATAAAATACTAATGACCTCTATGGTACCTTCCAGTTCTAAATCATTTGATCCAATAATCTTTACTGAAGAGTTTTTCTTTTGCCCTATAAGCATCTCTGAAGTATAATGGAAATGTGAAATCCCTTCCTAAGCTATTAGAACTCCACAATTTTCTTTCTTTAATAAATAACAAAGCTATTTAAATAAACCTGTTTGATTTTGCAGTTTTATGAGACACTGACTAGATGAATCAAGTTTGTCTTGGTTGAATTGCAGTATTTTTTACATACAGCTTTAAAAACATATGTATTTCAAATTTGAGATGGTAGTTTTAACATAGCTTTGCTTGTCTGAATCCCATTTGATATTTTCTTTTGATCACTTGTATTTTTACATGATTCATTGATGTTCTTTTCTTTCTTTTTTAATATAATTATTATTAACTCTTCTTTTCAAAACCCTCTTTTTCAATAAGAAGCTAATAGACTAAAAAAATTTCCCTTCCCCTCCTAAAGAAGGCAGACTTGTATGTAGGTTATACATATATTATCATATAATACATAGTTCCCTGTTTGTCATGCTGTGAAACAAGACACATATTGCATATACTAGAGAAAATTCATGGAGGAAATGAAGTGAAGAATGGTATGTTTAAGTCTGCATTCAGACTTTTTCAGTGTCTTCTCTGGTGGTGGATATCCTTTTTTTGTCCTGAGTCCCTTGGAATTCTCCTGGATCCTAGTCTTGTTGATAATAATTAAATGATTCACAGTTGATTATTATACATGGTTGTTGTTACTGTGTACAAAAGTTCTGATGGTTCTGTTCACTTCACTTTGCATCACTTCATATAAGTCTTTCCAGGTTTTTTATATCTAATGACACAACAGTATTCCATTACAATCACATACTGTGACTTGTTCAGCACTTCACTTCCTAGTTCTTTGCCACCACAAAAAAGAGCTGCTATAGATACTTTAGAACATATAGTTTCTTTTTCTTTTTCCTTGATCATCTTAGGAAATCAATTAATACATTTTTTCCCTGAAGGCTTAGTAGAGCCAGGGGCCTGGGAAGGAGGAGATCTGTATGCCACTCCAGGTTCTGTCCCTAGTTAAGTCTGTGACCTTGGACAAGTCTCTTAATATTTTCTGGTCCAAGATTTCCCAGTCTATAAAACAAAAGGGTTGAATGAAATGATCCATCATAGTCAGTCTAAGAAATTTGGGATGATAGAATAAAGAATATATTCTAGATTAGATGTTACCACCATGTTGTCCCATTGTACTCTGTGCCCATGTTTCTCAGTATCTTCATAACTACATCACAGAGAATGCAAACTTTCTAGGTCACTCAGCTTTAGATGTGATGGTACTGAGTTTCTGCTTCACCCTTATCCTACTGCAAATGAAAAAAGAATTAGGTCCTATCCTTAGCCACAAGAAAAATGGTTAGAACCTCGTTGTCTTGCAGCATGAATAGATGAAGATTAAAAGTCTTACTTCTGATAGCTTAGAAGGACAGAGGCTTAATCTCTGAACTCTTTAGGTATACATATACTCCAAAAAATGTATTCCTATCCTCAATCCTCACAGTTCAAACTCTAAATCCAACGGGAAAAGACACTGTCTTCAGAAAACATTTGAACTTGGGAGAGGAGTTGTCAGCATGAAAGAGAGTAGGAGGATAAAGAAAGACGAAATCAGGCATGTTATAGACAAATCATTGACTTCACAACTTTTCTTATTTCTTATTATGCTTTTTTCCCCGTTTTGCTTTCAACCTTCTGTTTCTTAAATCTCTTCTCACTCCAATCGATCCTCCAGTCAGCTACTCAAGTGATTTTCCTAATGCAAAGGTTTAATCTACTCAGTAAATCTCAGCTCTGCTTTATTACTTCCAGGATCAAATATAAAATTTTCTGTTTGGCTTTTTAAGTTTTTCATAAGCCAGGTTCTTCCTCCCATTTCATCTTCTCATACTTTACTCCTTAACACATGCTCTACAATCCAGCTAGCCTGGCATACTTGTTCCTCAAATACAAATGCCCATCTCTCACCTTTGCCTTTTTCACTGGCTCTTTGCCAAGCCTGGAATTCTCTCCATCCTAATTTCTGTTTCCTAGCCTCCCTGGCTTTCTTTTTCTTTTTTTTTTTAAGACCTTACCTTCCATCTTGGAATCAATACTGTGTATTCGTTTCAAGGCAGAAGAGTGGCAAGGGCTAGGCAATGGGGGTTAGGTGACTTGTCCAGGGTCACACAGCTGAGAAGTGTCTGAGGTTAGATTTGATCTCTAGTCCTGGCTGTCAATCCACTGAGCTACCCAGCTGCTCCCCCCATCCCACCCCCAGCTTTCTTCAAGACAGTTCAAATTCTAGTTTGTGCAAGGAGGCCTTTGATGGTTTCCTCACTCCTCATACCCCTCCATACCTTTGCTCTGAGACAACTTTTCATTTGCACTGTATGTATCTTGTATGTACATAGTTATTTGTTATTTTTTCCCATTTAAATAATGTGAGCTCCTTGAAGTCTGGGAATATGTTTCCATTTTTCTTTTGTATCCTTAGTACCAAATAGTGTGTGGCACATAGTAAATACTTTTTGATTTGTTGGCTGATTGTTCTATTCTACTTCATTGTGAATATGTGCAGTTTACAGAAGCACTGCTGTGGAACCTAGAGCAACTTGATATCAGTGAGGGTTCCATTGTGATATGGATAGCCATATGGGAATGTGTGTCCCAGAAACTGAGCCAAGATGGGCAGGTCAGTTTAAGGAAATAACAGATAGGGTATGAGTGCCAAAAGTTAAAGTGGAAATGAAGTTTAGAGATTTGGAGTTCAGGCCCTGTAGAAGAAGAAAGGAGAAAAGGAAAGGGAATAAGAATTTATATAGTGCCTCCTATTTGCTAGGTACTTTGCTAATTGGTTTAAAAATATTATTTCATGTGATTCCTTAAAAGAAAATTTAAATTAAACCCTTACCTTCAGACTTAGAATCAATATTGTGTATTGGTTCCAAGGTAGAAAAGTAGTAAGGGCTAGGCAAAGTGACTTGTCACACAACTGGGAGGTATTTGAGGCTAGATTTGGAATCTTGTGTAATTCTAGAGGAAAGTACTATTATCATCTTCATTTTGTAGCTGAGGAAACTGAGGCAAACAGATTAGTCATTAATTAATGACTAATTAATCAACATCCAGGGTCACACAGCTAAGAAGTGTCTGAGGTCAGATTTGGAATCTGATGTGATTCTAACAACAACCCTGTGAGGAATTATTATCTTCATTTTATAGTTAAGGAAACTGATGACTAATTAATTAACACTTAGAGTCACATAACTAGTAAATATCTGTAAGTAGATTTGAACTCGGCACTTTATCCACTACATCACCTAGCTTGGAGAATGTGAGCAATGAAGAGCTGAAATGTCACAGTTGGAGCTAGGGAAAGTGGATTATATATCTAGTAAGTGGATGAGAACCTTCCTGGGACCAAAAATGGGAGGAGATATCAATAGCAAATGAATGAATGACAGTGTCTATTTGTGAAGACAAGTATATTAAATCCAGTGGGAAAATCTAGGGGGATCTAGGATCAGGATATATGTCTTGGAAAGCCTCAATACTTGAGCTCTAGGACCTGATACAGATATTAAAATGCTGTGGTCCAGGAATAGATTATACAGGTGGAAACCTGAGTGATAAGATTTGAATTTTGAAAGGAGGAAACTCTTGCTTCATAGAGTATAATTCAAGCTTGGTCCTGAGGAAGAAAGGCAGAAGACCCAACTTTGGAATGACTGAAACTTGTCTTCATAGCTGAGCTAGCAACAGTCTGTATCTTTTTTTTCTCTCCTGTTCTTCTTCTCCTTACCCTCCCTCCCCCCACTCCACTACCTGACATCTTCCCTCAAGGGCAAGCTAAGGTTGTGAGGTATTTTGTGGTGCTCCCTTCTCTCTTCTGATTGCTGCCAACCTGATGCAGGCCATCATCATCTCATACCTGGATATGGCAGCCTGCAGATTAGTCTCTTGCCTCAATTCTCTTCCCACTCTAGTCTATCCTCTACTTAGCTGTGAAAATGATCTTCCTAAAAATTGAAATTCTGACACATCATGCCCAGCCCCTCTCCATTCAATAAACGCCAGTGGTGTGGTTCCTGATCACCCTTAGGATCAAATATAAATATCCTGTTTGGCAGTCAGCGTCGTCTGTAACCTGATGCCCTTTTACCTTTCTAATGTTATCTTACTTCTTGCCATGTACTCTGTGATCCATGGATCCTGGCCTGGATCCTTGCTGTTCCTTACACAGGACACCCTATCTCCAGGCTTCAGGAATCTTTACTGGCTGCTCCCCATGCCTGGAACACTTTACCTCTTCATCTCTGCCTCCTGGCTTCTCTAACTTCCTTCAAGTTCTAGCTAAAAACCTCCCCTCCCATAGGAAGTCTTTCTCCATCTCCTCTAATTCTCTCCAAAGATCATTTCCAATGGATCCTGTATATCTTTTTGGTGCAGTTGTTTGCATGTTGTCTCTCCCATTAAAATGGGAGTTCATTGGGGACAGAGACCAGTTTTTGTCTTTCTATGTATTCCCAGTGGTTTGCACAGTCTCTGGCACAATTGCACACAGCAATTTAATATGTGCTTGACCAATTAACTTGACCTCTCATTAATCTCCTCATCTAGTAGATAGGGCTAATAAGACTGGTGCTATTTACTTTTCAGGGTTATTGCGAGGAATAAATGAGAGTGACTACTGGTACCTAAGTGGAGGGTGGAGTATAACTTAAAATTGGCCATCAGTAAAAAATATATTTGTCGGGTAAGAGGAGTACTAGGGAATAAGCATTTATATAGTACCTGGAATAGTATCTAGCAGCTAAGCACTTTTTTACAAATATTATTTCATCTGATCCTCACATAACCTCAAGAAGTAGGTGCTATTTTTACCTTCATTTACAACTGAGTAAACTGAGGCAGACAGAGGTTACGTGACTTTGGCAGGGTTACACAGTTAATAAGTATCTGAGACCATATTTGAACTCAGGTTTTCCTGACTCTAAGCCCAGTGCCACTAGCTTCCTCTAGGGTAGAGGATCTGTCTACACCAGCCCCATCAAAAGTAGAAAGACTGGTATCGCTTATTTTCTTTGTGCCTCAGTTCCTCAGGAAGGGGTGGGCAGCCTGATTTATAAAGTCTACCTGCCAGATATAGGTCCATTCTTATCTCCAAAGTCTCCCAGCTTTAACATTTTGTTCTGTTTCATCATTGTAATATCTTCACTTTTTGTTTGAATCAGTGATTAGTAAATTTTGGGTGACTGGCAGTCAATGTTTTACTTTAACTGGGTGCACACACTGCCCCTGAATCACGGTTAGGCATTTGCATTTTTTAAACCCTTACCTTTTGTCTTAGAATCGATATAGCAGTGACTTTGAGGCAGAAGAGTGCTAAGAGCTAGGCAATTTGGATTAGGTGACTTGCCCAGGGCTATACAAATAGGAAGTGTCTGAGGTCAAATTTGAACCCAGGTCCTCCTGAGTCCAGACCTGGCACTCTATTCTCTGAGCCACCTAACTGCCCAGGTATTTGCAATTTAAACTATTTGCCTTCAGTTGTAGAGTTCAAATTATTGTTCCTTATCGTGATGATTTCTGATAATTAATTATTATTCCTTATTGAAAGAATTTCTGACATTGATGAATAAAGAGTCAGAGTTTTGAGGGTGGGTTGGAGAAGAAAAGGCAACTTCTGTTTGACCAAGATTTACAATAAAATCAACTTAGTCCTTTTGGGGCAACAGAATGGAGATTAGCCCAAATTATTTATCTACACTAGTAGTTCAGCTCCCTTGGGGAGGATGAGATCTTGCTAGGTTTTTAGAGGCTGATTGTTGGGGTAGAAAAGTCTGTGTCTCCCCACTGACTTCTTTCAAACCCTCGGGCCCCCTCCTTTCCTCCTCTGCCAAAGAACAGGTGGGACTTGCCCCTAACCACAGCTCCTCTTCCTTTCCTGCCCCAAGACACCCAGGTGCATATTTTAAGCTTTTCTGCCACATTTGACATTATTTTCATCAGTATTTAATGAGCCTTTCATATCCTAGCCCCACTTTTCTGACATTGTGGAATTCATCCGTGTGCCTTTTGTATTATTTCCTCTTCTGGTAAATGATGTGTCTGACAACAAAGTGTATCCTTAGGAGGCAACCTTTTCATTAATTAAGATATCACAAGGCAAAGGGTTATTTTTGCTAGTACTTACATGTTTTCAAAAAGCGTTTCCAATTGTTTTGATGACTTAACAGGCAGTTTTCCTTTTTTACCTTACAAGCATGAACTATCTATCCTTCCCTCTCCTTTTCCCCCACCCCTAAACTCCTGTCTGGGAATCAGGAACATTGTGGAAATGGTTCAGTTGAAGATCACTTGCACTTGCCAAATAACATTTTCATAATCTATATAAAGCAAATTAGGAAGAAAATAGAGAATTCTTGGCTTCCTATGAACTACAGACATATAGTTTTTGTTGTCCTTTTGTGGTGTATTTAATTTGAACTCTTTCTATCAGCCAAGTCTTTTTCCTTTGGTTCATTATTTGGAAAGTTATTTTTTCTGTTTTAATATGCTTGCTTAGGTAGGTAAGCCAACTCTTTCCAGTATCTTCAGCTCCCTTGGGGAGGATGAGAGCTTGCCAGGGTGTTCAGAGCTGATTATTGGGGGTAGAAAGGTCCTGCCACTGACTTCTTTCAAAACTTCGGACCCCCTCCTTTCCTTGTCCTCCTGACAAAGCCCAGGTGAGGCTTTCTCCTAACCACAGCCTGGGATATCGGTGAGCTAATGATCCATGCTGTTTCCCCTATGGAAGGTATACTTGAGAACAGGGACTATTTGATTATGCTTTTGTATCTCCTAAACCTAGCACAGTGCTGGGCAGATAATAGAACCCTAATAAAATAAACTTGAATGATTCCTTTTGTGTTTCAGTGCAGGAAGTGGTACTTCAGTTGGGGATCCATGAACTTTTCAAGTAGCATTAAAAAGTATTTCTGCCCCTTCCTCACATGATAGTGAGACTATTAGTACACAGATATGGAGAAGTACATAATGACAAAAAACTACTATGAATTTAGTGACAAAATTGAATTACATTAATTTTCAAAAGCTCCTATATACATTTGGAACAAAAAGAATCAAAATAGAATTGATTATAACCACACTGAGACTTTTGAGACACCCTGAAGAAGAGACTTCTTGATGTAAGTGGATAAGAACCAGCCTTTCACTGAGGAAGATCTAGGTTGAAAGCCTGCCCCTGACACTTAATACCTGTGTGACTATGGATAAGTCACTTCCCCAGGCAAGTACCTAAACCTATAACTTACAAGAGAGTTGCTGAATTATATCACTGGAAGACAATTATAAAAAGGGAGTCCCAGGGGGCACCTCAGTGGTTTGAGAGCCAGGTTAAGAGATGAGAGTTCCTAGGTTCTAGTCTGACCTCAGAAACTTCCGAGGTATGTGACCCTGGACAAGTCACTTGACCTCCATTGCCTGGCCCTTACCACCCTTCTACCTTAGAACCCATACATAGTATTGATTCTAAGGTGGAAGGTAAGGGTTGGTTTTTTTTTTTTAAAGAGAGTCCCCCACAATGATAAAATCAATATGAACCCCAAAAAAGAGTATGTTAGTCATCAGACAATATATAATCAATGCTTGGTATAATTTCAAGCACTGTGCTAAGCACTGAAGGTACAAAGGCAAAAAGCAAACCCTGACCTCAAGGAACACACATTCTAGGGGAGAGGCAACATGCAATTAAATTGGTCCATTCAAGAAATATACAGAGTAGATGGCAGGAAATTCCAGAGGGAAAGACATTTGCGGCTGGGGAGAGCAGGATAGGGTTCCTGGACAGGGCAGAATTTGTGCTGAGTCTTGAAGGAAGCCAGGGCAATTATGGGGTGGAGAGGAGGAAGGAGAACACTCTGGGTGTGAAGGACAGTCAGTGCAAAGGCACTGGGAGTGTCATAGTCATGTGCAAGGAGAAGCAAGAAGACCAGTGTACTTGGATTAGAGAGTGTTCCAAGGGAAGTAAAGTATAAAATGTTGGATAGGGGGCAGGTAGATAATTCAGTTGATAAAGCACCAGACGTGGAGGTGGAGGTCCTGGATTCAAATGTGGTCTCAGATACTTCCTAGCTCTGTGACCCTGGTCAAGCCACTTAATCCCACATGCCTAACCCTTACAATTCTTCTGCCTGGGAACCAAAGCTTATCAATTGTAAGACAGAAGATAAAGGTTAAAAAAAAAAGATGGGATAAGTAGAGAAATGCCAAACGTGGATGTCTTTAAAAGGCAGATGTTTTACTATTTTATACTGGGGAGTAAAAGGGAGACCCTGAGGATTATTGAGTGGTGCAGTGAGTGGGGAGGACACAGCCACCCTATACTTCAGGAAAATCACTGACAGCTAAGTGGAAGACAGATTGAATTGGGAAGAGACCAGAAGATCCAATCTGAGACTTTCAGAATAGTCTAGGATGGGGCTGAGCTTATGTGAGGGGAGAGCAGAGGCATGAGAAATATTGAGTAGGTAGAAACAAGATTCTTCAGTGGTTTGGATATGGAGAGTCAAAAGTATATGATTTATTTGGTCTACAAAAGTACCATTTTCTTATTTGTGATTCCCGGATGGATTCAAGGGTCCCTTGCAATAACTCTGGTGTAGCCCTCAGATGAGCTAAAGGACTTGATGAACAAGGGAAGCAGTTGGATACAAGGGAGTTGGTTCTTTTATGTTCCAGACTCAAAGTCAGGGTCACAAATGAAGAATATTCCTTTGTTCCTTTACCCTAGGACATCAGTCATGGCTTGTCCCTTCTCAGTTAGTGATATTTTCCTGATGTAATTTGTGTGCTCCACTCATCTGAAGTTATTTCCCTTTGCACTCCTCCTCTGTCCTCCCTGTATTGTTTGGGGTATACTCACACCATTTCTTGTGGTATGGCTCACTCGCCAAATCTCTTTTCTTTGATAGAAATGCCTTGTGGGTAGACACATCACTGCTCAGGTTTAAAGGAAGAGGCATCTGGCTGTTTTGGGTGATTTTTATAACATAGTAACTTTCCTGCCCCAGTTAACCAAGAAATTCCTGGTAAGCTGTCTTATAATGACAAAAAAAAAAATATCTCCTTTCTGTGCTAAGAACAGGAAAGCCTGGAAGTTGCTCTCAGTGCTCCCTGAGAACAGCTGTCCCCCTTTATGACTTTATATACTTCTCCATTCCTCATATGACACACAAATGTGTCTTGTAGCTAGTGTGGTGGATAGAGTATTGGACTTGGAATTAGGAGGACCTCAGTTCAAATCTTGCCTCAGATACTTCCTAGCTGTATGATCTTGGGCAAGTTACTTAACCTCTGTTTGCCTCTGTAAAACACTCTGTAAATGTTAAAGTGCTATATGTTAGCTATTATTATGACTATTTTATTATTGCCCACAGTAGGTATTTAATAAGTATTTCTTGACTGGAGGCTTTTTGATGTCCATTATCTAATGTGCCTTAATACTGCTTCAGCCTCAGATTTTCCAGAAAAATATCAATGAACCAAGTGCCCTGTGGAGTTTTTAAGTCATATTCTGATGCTGGAATTTTTGGAAACCATTTGATTCAATCCTTTGGATCAGAGCATTTAGAGTTGGAAAGAGTTCTCATTTTTCATAGTAGGAAACTGAGGTCCTCATAGAGGTTGTGACTTAGCCAAGGTAACAAAGGTATAAGAGAACCAGAATTCAAATCTAGGTCTGTTGATTCCCAATTTTCCAGTGTTCTTTCCAACAACAATTCAATTCACTTCAGCTCAACAACCATTTTATTAGTGATTTAGTTTGTGCACAGAGAATCAGGTCATTTTGTGTGTTTTTATTCCATAACTTCTGCCTTAGAATCGATACTATCTGTTCAAAGACAGAAGAGTGGGAAGGGCTAGGCAAAGGGGGTTGTGACTTTCCCAGGGTCATTCAATTAGGGAGTATCTGAGGCCACATTTGAACCCAGGATCTCCCATATTCCAACCTGGATCTCTGACCATTTAGCCACCTCACTGTTCCCAACCATTAGTTTTAACATTGGGTGAGATACAAAGTTACTGCTTATTTAATACAATATTAGGTGTTTCCAGAAAAAAATTTTAGCAATTCATAGGACCATGAGAGAATGGCATATGTAGCATGGAGAATGAATAGAGAGCCAGGCCTGGAGTCAGGAAGACTGGAGTTCAGATCAGGCCTCAGACTTGCTGTGTGACCCTGGACAAGTCACTTAATCCTGTTTGCCTCAGTTTCCTCATCTGTGAAATGAGCTGGAGCAGGAAATGGCAAACCACTCCAGTATCTTTGCCAAGAAAACCTCAAGAAGGGTCATGAAGAGTCAGAAAGACTGAGATGAATGAACAACAAATGTGTGCTATCATGAGAAAACAAGTAGGTAGGAGTTAGGAGATTAGAGTTTTCATTCTGTTAGCTTGATATTGAGTAAGTAACAATTCTTCTGGTCTTAGTTTCCTTATTTGCAAAAAAACAAGTATTAGGTCTTCCTTGATTTACCTGGTCCCTTTCCTTTATTCTGATGCATTGCCCTTCTTCCAGCTTTTACTCCTGTCCCTTCAATACAATGCCCTCCACCCAGCCAGAAGCCCTTGACTCCCTCTCCTGGTCTTTCATTCGTTGGCAAGTACAGCTCTTCTAACTCACTTTCCAGCTTTTGACCCTTGACACTGAATATATCACTGCTGCCTGCTTCCCTCCACTTCTGATGACATTACTAGCAAGCCTCCCCCCTGGGCAGTGCACAGCTTCCTCCTTCCTTTCTGTTGGCTTTAGCCATAATCATCTGGCTGATTTCCAGCTCCCTACATGAGACTCATGTTGTCTGCAAGATTCCTTCCAGCTTTAAAGTTCTTTGATTCTATTGTTGTAATGAAGGACTTAATTGTGTGGTAGAGACGGGATGCTATAGAAGAATAGGACAAGAGATCAGTGGTATAAGTTGGCATTGCCAAAGGGAAGAAGTAGAATCTTGAAGGTGAAGAGGATGTGGATAAAAAGAAAAGAATGTATCAAAAATACTCCAGGTGGAAAGAATTATATATAATCAAAGGTGTACAAGTAAATATGGCCATCATGTGTATGGGCTATAGAGAAGAAACTGACCTAACGGAAGCAAAGGATTCGCCAATAGAAAACCTTGGAAAGGAGGTGGATGAAGGAGTTTGTACTTGATCCCTTAGAGGGCCATTATAAATTCTGAAGCAGAATTACATGTTGAAAACAGTGCTTTCAGAAAGATAAGTGTATGAGGGCTGTATAGCAGTGTTGTCAAACTCAAATAGAAACATAGGAGCATATTAACTTGGAAGCCCCCAAATTAACATTACCTATGTTGAATTTAAAACATTTTTATTCTGTTAAACATTTCTTAATTACATTTTAATCTGTTTTGGGCTCCAGGGGAATTTTATAGACCTCTTGCATCCCTAGGCTGGGAATTTAACTCCTCTTTGTGTACAGGATAGATCAGAGAGACTAGATATCCCTAGGAGACCATTTGGAAGGTTTTACAATTATCCAGATGTGATGCATATCATTTTTTGTGATGCATATTAAGAACTTGGATTAGGGTTTATAGGATAAGGATTTGGATATAGAAGTGAATCTGAAAAAAATGTTGCTATGAAAGAATCAGCAAGTCTTTAAAAAATAATAGTTTATTTATATGTAATGTTGCTTTCTTTTTAAATTTTGAGTTCCAAATTCTCTCCTACCTCCTCCCCTACCCACTGGGAAGGCAAGTAAAATTGTACATGTGAAATCATGCAAAACATATTTTCATAGTAATTATATTTCAAAAAAGCATGAAAAATAAAGTAAGAAAATGATACTTCATTTTGCACCCAGAGTTCATCAGTTCTCTCTCTGGAGGTGGATAGAATTTTTCATCATGAGTCCTTTGGAATTATCTTGGATCATTGTATTGATCAACATTGCTCTTACTATTTACAATGATATCTCAGTTCTTCTCACTTCACTTTGTTGTATCAGTTCAAATAGCTCTTACTCTGTTTTTCAGAACAGGCCCCCCCCCCCATCATTTCTTATAGCATGATAGTGTTCCATCAAAATCATATACTATAACTCATTCAACCATTCCCCAATTGCGAAGCATCCCCTCAATTTCTACTTATTTGCTACCACAAAAAAGAGCTACTACAAATAGTTTTGTTCACATACATCTTTTTCTTTTTCCTTTTATCTCTTTGGGATATAGACCTTTGTAATGAGTGGTAGTAGTAGTAGTCTCTCAGTAACCGAGGATGACGATTGTCTTTGTGCGTTTTTGTGCACAAAGACACCTGTGCATGAAGATTTAAGTAGAAAAGTTGATGCACAGAGACAGTCCCACTCTCTTGGCGTTGGAAGCCTGGGTCCAGTGGCACGAAAAGTCGTTACACCTGGAGACTTCCTCAGCTGCATTGGGTGGCCGTGTTGTCTTTTGTGCTCCAACACGCCCTAAGCACTCCACAGTGCTTTGCTGCGTCGCCATCTCAGCTGTTGAACCTTCTTGTTGGTTTCTTCTGTCTGTTCCGCCAAAGCAGTCTTCACATGCTGGGTGAGCAGAGCCTTAGTTCTCCAGGGGTCCACGATGACCCGATGGCTACCCTCACAAGGTTTAGCCGGCCTGTTGCCTGGGGTGTGGCCACTGCTGCATGCTAGCAGCTACTGGGAGCCACAAGTGAGAGCTGGGTGTCAGGTGGGGGTCAGAGGTTGGAGAGCTGCCCTAGGAGGGCACGACAAGCCCTCCATACCAAAGATACTACCCCTCCTTTAATACCCCATACACCTTTTATCTCTTTGGGATGTAGACCTTGTAATGAGTCAAAGGGTGTGCATAGTTTTATAACCCTTTTGGCATAGTTCCAGATTGTTTGCCAGAATGGGTGAATAAGTTTACTCTACCAGAAATTCCTTAGTGTACCTATTTCCCCCTCATCTGCTTTAGCATTTGCCATTTCTGATAGGTGTGATGGTGTACCTCAGAGTCATTTTATTTGTCTTTCTGTAAACAATGGTAATTTAGAGCATTTTTATCACAGTACTACAGATAGGTACAATTTCTTCTCAAAACTACCTATTCATGCCCTTTGACCATTTCTCAACTGGGAAATGACTTTATTTTTTATACCTTTGACTCAATTCTATATTCAATATACCTTTGAGAAAGTAAATTTTTTATCAGAAACTTGCAATCAATAAGTCTTTTTTTTTCCTTTAACCCTTCCCTTCCATCTTAGAATAAATACTTAATATTGGTTCCAAGGCAGAAGAGGGATAAGGGTTAGGATAATGGGAATTTAGTGACTTGTCCAGGGTCACAGAGCTAGGAAGTGTCTGAGACTAGATTTGAACCCAGGATCTCTGGTCTCTAGGCCTGGCTCTCAATATACTGAGTCACCCAACTGTCTCCAATCAGTAAGTCTTGAAGATAAATTGGATGTAAGAAATAAAGGGAAAAGAGAAATCAATGATGTCAGTGTTTTCAATCTGGAAGACTGAGACTCAGAGGTCATCCAAGTTAAAACATTAGTGTCGGCTATTTATGCCAGTAGTTTGAAATACTGAAGGAAGGACTGAGGAAGGAAGACAAATATAGTGGTCATCTTTTGCATGGGAATCCTCCTCCTCTCATCTTCCAGTTAGGGGTAGGTAGAGTTGGAAGGAGGATGCATCCCGTTAAGTAAGACTATGGGTTTGTTCTGTACTTGGTGCTTATTGCTTGATTGCTTAGGATTTGTCTAGCAATGAATATTGTTTGGGAAAATTATAAATTGCAGAGAAGTTCCTGAAGTATATTAGTAGTGGGAGTGCCCTTGGGAAGAGTTCCTTTCACCATCGAAATCAATGGTCTGGGGAAGAAACAAACTGTGTTACATTATTTCATTTCTTCCTTAAAAATAACCTTGTGAATTAGTGCCTGTGCAGTTTGAGATGTCCTTGAGGCTCCAGGCAGTCAGAGCTCTGGGATGGGGATTCAGCTGAGGGTGCGTTAGATGATATCTAAGTTGGTTCCTCTTCTCCTGCCATCAGGCATGTTTCTTCAGGTCATGCCTGCACTGTTACAATTCACACATTATCTTTTTTACTATTTCTTTATTCATCCCCAAGGCCTTTTGGAAAACCACTGCTCAAAAGCTCTTTCTCTAGGCTTTCTTTGCCTTCTTGTCTTTGTAATTATAAATTCTGGGTAGGGCGATTTTAATGCTGTTTAATGAGATGATAATGTGGCATTTTGCCGGTCTTTTGTGATTGGCTAAAGGGTGGTCTAGAGGCATTTGGTAGAAGCTTGGAGGTTTTCCCATGGTTTTACTGAATAGAATGTGCTTCCCATAATGTATGAAGATGGCATGACTGACCCACCATTAATAAGATGTATGCTTTGAGCTGTTTTGCTCGTAGTGGGGGTGGCTTGTGGCTGAATGTGGGTGTTTTCATAAAAGCATGCATATTTCTCTTAAAGAAGAAAAAATGTATTTTGTTTAACTAGCTTATAATGCTTTAATTTGAACATGGCCTGCTTCAAGTGATCAGAATGGAAATGCCTCATGCCATTGTAGTAACAGAAGTGAGCAGGTTAAGCAGTTTCCACTCTCTTCCATAAATCGTTGTGAGCTATGTATTTGGAATTTGGTAAAGACAATCAATGAGTTCTCAGTTTGGGATCAGATACTCTGGAGAAAAAGTTCCCAGTTTTTCTTGCCTCTCTAAGACTGTGGCTTTAGGAGCAAAGCAAAGGGGACAATTGAAAATTTATCCAGCCACTTTGATTGATATAGATAGGTAACTTGGTAAATACAGATAGATATAATCCATATAGACAAAAGCTCATTGTCATCTCCAATAATTCTTCAGCCTGAAGGGGTCATGAGACCAAAAAGTTTGAGAATCACTACCCTGTACCAATGAAATCATTGTTTTAGCTTTTGCAAAACCCTGCTTTTAAATAGTACCTCTTGATAATTCAGGCAGGTTCAAATTTCTTCTTCCTTTTAAAAATTTTTACCTTTTGTCTTGGAATTGACACAAGTATCAGAGGGAAAGAGCTAGGCAATTGAGGTTAAATGACTTGTCCACAATCACACAGCTAAAAAGTAGCTGAAGTCTGATTTGAACCCATGTATACATTGAGCCACCTAGTTGCCTCCCCTTTAACATTTTTTCCCTCAAATCATTTATTTTGCTTCTAGACATATTTTGTATAATTGCTTTAGACAGTGTTCATGGTTCAATGAGGAAGGAACACTACTTAGATTCTTCTTTTTATAGTTTATTTATTAAGAATAAATAACTGACCGTTATACAATACTTTAAGGTTTAGAATTCACTTTACATACATTAGCTCTTTTATTGGAGGTAGTTACTACAGGTATGATTACCACATTTTTCAGGTGAGGAAACTGAGGCTCAAGATGGTTAGACAACTTGCTCATGGTTAGACAGTTAATAGGTATCATAGATGGTTAAATCTGGTTTCTATCATCATTGAATATGGGACAAACTAATCTGGAGCACCACTCCTTGTCTCACTCCAATCTGACAGGGGAAAGAGGAAACGTGGTCAACATGTAGAGAATATCAATACCACATGGAATGAGGAACTTTCATTCTCCCCTCCACCTTATGCCATTTCCTCAACTCGACATTTCCCTCTGGAAATGTTGGAAATGTTTGGACAGAATTCAGAAAGCCAGTTAGTCACCCAGACTTTTTTCTCTTTTGTTGGAGCTTTTTGTTTATCTTTTGAAGAACTTCAGCTGACTAGGGTGTGATAACCCTTTTAGAAAAATCTTCTAGAATGCTGAAAATGGCCATGAGCTTCCCAAATATCTCCTCCAGTAAGGCACAAAGACAAACTAAGTGGGAGGTGATTGGGGGAGGCAGGAAAGGGAAGGATCAGTCTGAATATCTCCAAGTCTGTTTTGTTTGACCTAATTGCATGGATTCTAGGCAATCCCTTATTGTATTTTCCAGACTAGTATACACTGGCTAATTCTTTTTAACATCATATCCCTCTGCAGCTTCCAAACCAAGCCTGGCTGTAGAACAAAGAATAATTGTGAATCTTTTGTTAAAATTCTTCAGTCTTTTGTTGTCATTGTCAACTGGCTTTCTGGAAATGAATGAACATAAACTGTCTTTCTGTAACAAAATCTATAGTCAAGAAGAGGGAAACTGGCAGGAATAAAATAACCACTTAAGACAATAAGATATAGTTATATTTTTCTAAGGATTCAAAAAGTGATTCAAGCTTATTTCCTCCTACAAAAATTATTAATTAATTTAAAGAATTAAAAAATAACAATATTATAGAAACCCAATTCCCATTGTAAACTGTGTTTTTTTCCTACCTCTGAACAATTAAAGAAGCAAATATTTGGAAAGAATTGTGATAGCATTTCTTTGTAATTTTTGCCTGCCATAAAAATTTCATCATAGCTCCTGTTTCATCCATAGTTCATAGGAGATCCACAATATAGTGCCACATTACGGCTTTTTGCTGTCTAACTCTGGAGTCCTTTGTAATTCAGAATGTTTACCATCTGGCTAATAGAGGCAACTCAGCAGCAGGCTACTAATTTGACTAATTGAGGGTTAGTCCAAAGACTTTTGGCTTTAAATACATATTTAAGATACACACAATGTTGTTTCAGGCTTTTAATTTTTAAATACCATGTGAGCTACTTACACCATCCAACTGATTACTGTCCGAAGGAAATAACACCTTGTAGGAAGAGACTATTTGAAAGACGTTTGATAAGCTTGAAAAGTAACCTTTTCCAAAATTGATAAGACCATGCCAGTGGAGAAAAGGGGGACACCTGCCTAATCAATGCCATTTCTCAGTAATGCTATTAGTATACCATAAAGAGGCCCTATTATAATACCTCAAAACTATTCTTGTGATTGTTTGGTCAGTGACCTAGAAATTGGATGGTTGGCAAAGATCCCCCTTAGAACAAGAAGCATCACAGTATTAATTCACCTGTATATCCATTTGCTGACCATCATGATATCACTTACAATAGGAACACATGCCTTGTTCCTAGTGACTCAACTTGCCCTGTTGGTTCCCCAAGAGGGGGAAACCATACAAGGATATGAAATTCATATATAATCCAGATGTCTCATTTTAACCATAAATTAACATTTGTGTCCCTAGACAATGTACCATCAACTAGTGAAAAGTAATGATAAATTGCTGAGAAAGTAACTAAACATTGAGTAGCTAGCTAACTTCAGGAGAGATGTGAAGTGTCATACAGTTAAAGAAGATTGATGTGTAGAATCTAAAAATTTGAGGCCGTCACAGTACTGATGGTGTATTACAAACAACATCGTAGGGCTTGCTACCATTTTAATAGCTTTCTTGACAAAATTTTTCAAAACTGTGGACTTTTTAATCCCCCAAAACGTTTTTGTATTTTTGCATTGGCAGCCAGTAAATATATGAAATTAAATGGAAAGTCTAATATAATAAATCATATGTTTTCTATAATGCAAGAAATATATGCAAGTTTTAGAGATAATTATTACAGAGGTACATTGGAAATCTGCAAGTAACAATTGATCAGTTCAGGAATTCTACTTCATTAAGTAAAGAATAAATGAACACTTGTCAGTTATGTTGAAGGATTCTTGAGAAGGAGGTAATAGGAAGATTGATTTGGAGTTGAAAGAGACCTTGGAGCTCGCAGTTTTCAAAATATGATCCTTGGGAGGTCGATGAGATCTTTTAATGAGGTCCTTGAAATCAAAACTATTTTGTGATAATACCAAGACATTATTTGCCTAATAAATACTTCTCCCTTTTCCAACTACATCTCTGTGTGAAACCAAATTTTCTTCATACGTACTCCAAACAAAACACAATACCACAACAAGTTGAATGCAGTCCAGCTGTCTTCTATTAAACCAGACATTACAGAGACATATAAAAATATGTAAAACATTGACACTCTTCTCACTAATTTTTTGTTTAGGAAATTATATTTTAATAAAATATGTTATTTATTAATAAACAATGGGTTTATAATAGTTATTTTAGTAAGTAAATAGTTTTATTTTAATTAATAAAATACTTTATTATTAAAATACAATTTTTAATCACTTAAAATTACAAATAGGGTATTTTTCCATAAACATAACAAACATACACAAAATCTTTTTGATGTCTTCACTTAAGAATCCTGAGACCAAAAAGATTGAGAACTACTACTCTATTGTGATTCTCTCACCTGAGTTGTATCTTGAAGGAAGGATCTTCCACAGAGTTGGGAGAAGAATCTAATCCAGGCATTGGGAATGGCGTAAGAAAGATTATCTCCCATGAATGAAATGTTCTCCCTCCTAAACTCTCCCTCTTAGAATCCCTAATTTCAGTTAAAATTTAGTTCGAATATTACCTTCTATGTAGGATTGATCAGTTCTCAAAGCTGATAAGGCTTCCCCCCAAACAACTTTGTATTTATTTTGTATATATGCATACACATTGTCTCTCCTGATAGACTGTAAACTCTTTGAGAACAGTGACTGTCTTTTTGGTTTTTGTTCCTTCAAGATTTAGTAGGCACTTAAATGCTAACTGATTGTTTAAAGTGGGAAGATCAGGAAAGGAGGCTTCAGAGTAATTCAGTTTGAGGGGAGTCATAGAGTACATGGAGGTGTAGTATGGTAAGATAAGGTCAGACAAGTAGATTGATGCTAGATTGTGGGGGGCCTTAAATATGAGGAAAATAAGTTTATACTTTATTCAATAGAGAATGATAATCCATTAAAGATTTTGGGGAAGATGTGTGATACAGGGTAGCAATCAGGTAGATTAGTTGGACAGTACTTTGAAGGACAGATTAGAAATGCAATAGAATGGAGCCAGAAAGAGAAGTTAGAAAATTATTATTATAATCCAGGAAAGAGCTAATGAGGTCATGGCAGAGGTAGTGGAAATGAGGGGATGTTTGAAATGTTGTCCAGGTGATATCAATGGAGACATTAGCAAACTCATTGAAAGTAAGGGGTAGAGAAAAGAGAAAACGTCAGAGCTGACTGAGCTTGGGAGTCTGGGTGATTGAGAAGAGATCAGGATCAGAAATGGGGAAGTTGGAAAGAAGGGTGGCATTTAAGGAGAAGATGATGTTTAGTTTGGGAAATCTGAGTTTGAGTTGACTATGAAGGATTCTGAGATGAACATATCCATTTAGAAATGAAGGACAGAAACTCAGGGTAGAGGTCAGCCCTGAAAACATACTTTTGGAGAATTAATTTGCACCACTGACTGACTTGAATTTTATTTCCTTGTATATAAATCTGTGCAATAAATGCATATCCCCAACTGGATAATAAATTCCTGGGAGAAGAACCTTGTTGCATATATAGTTCAAATGAAGAAACATTTACTGATCCTGTGCTACAAGCAAGGCACAGAAGATACAAAAACAAAAATCTCCACCAGGCTCAGATTTTAGGAAATATACATTCTACCCATGGGATTATAAGTATATACAGATGCTTATAAAGGATAATTTGAAGAGGGAGGAAGTCCCAGCATTCTCTGGGTTAAGAGAAATCTTCAGAGGTTACTAACACCTGCGTTGATCATTGAAGAAGATAAAAATGATTCCTGACTTCACAGGACTAATGGTGAAGCATGCCTCAAACTCTTAATAGAATTAATAATTATTATCATTATCTTAAGCTAGCATTTATATGGTGCTTTGCAAAGCATTTTATGAATATCTCATAACAGATTGTAGGGGATTGGTTGCTATTATTATGCCCATTTTACAGATGAGGAAACTGAGGCATATAGAAACTAAGTGGCTTGCCCAGGGTCACACAGCTAGTTAACCTCTGGGGCCAGATTTGAACTGAGGTCTTCCTGATTCCAGGTCCAGTACTTTATCCACTGTACCACAGTATGGAATAAGCATACATTTTCAAACACGGCCACTGGGTTGACTTATTTTGCTTTACTTTAATGGTTAACAAAGTGGAGAGCAGGAATGGGAAATGATAATAGCATAAAAAGGAACATCAATAGACATTTTTAAAAAGGAATTATGTATTCAAGACAGTTTAGGAGAGAGTATATTCCCTGCAGGGAGTATAGCTTGTGAAAACATAAGGAGATGAGACCCAAAATATCAAGATCAGGAACAGGTGGTAGTCCAATTAGACTGGAATGCAGCACACATAAAGAGAAATAATATGAAATGAGACTGGAAAGGTAGACTGTAGCCAGATTGCTGGGGAGGCATTGGGTGCCAAGCTGAGGAGTTTGTATTTTATCCTAGAGATGGTAGGGAGCTGCTGACATTTTTTTGAGCACTTCAGAGCTGGCACATTATTTTGGCAGTTGTGTGAAAGTAAATTACAAGGGGGTAGGAGTGACTGAAAGCGGGAGACTAATTAAAATGCTTTTACAATAGCATAGGTAAGTAGGAAGGAATGAAAAAGAGAAAATTTGATGTGAGAAGTGAACAGCTGGCTAAGAAGGTGGTGTCTAAGAATGATATTTGGATTTTTAGATAATGGCTTAAAATACAGGGATGACAGACTCCTGGCCAGGGATGGAGGTAACCTGACAAAGACTGGTAAGAATGTATTTTCTGTGTCTCTAATCAAAAGAGCTTAAATTATAAAAGATGAGAGAGGGGGGAAAGGGCCTCTAATTATCCTGTGAACTAGATAATATATTAAGTAACTGCAGAGAAGGGAGAAGAATAGCAGACAAGACATTTGGAATTTCATAGGAATGGAAGGAACCAACAGTGAAGTCTGTGGTCTCAAATGTCTATGTACAAATGCCCAAAACTTAGATAAAAAAGAATAACTAGAGTTCCCACTGCAAGGAGGCAAATTCAACCTCATAATTATCACTAAAGGTGAAGGTCCTTGAGTCCATGTTCTATGGGGACCAGTTGCAGAAACTGAAGCTATGTAGCTTTAAGGAAGACTTGAAGTTTGTGAGAAATGAATGCTGTCTCCTAGTAATTGAAGGGCTGTCATGAGAGGGAGGTATTAGACTTGTTCTTTTTTGTCACAGGCAAAATGAGAAACAATGATTAGAAATGGAAAGAAAGGTAAAATTTTGGCTCGATGTCAAGAAAAGGCACCCGTAACAATTTAGAACTATTCAAAAGTGGAATGGGACTGTCTCCAGAAGGTGTGGGATCCTTCTCAATCCAGGTTTTAAGTAGAGACTCAATGACCACTTAATTCTTAATTCTTCCTATGGACTATATTCATTAAAGCTCCTGCCTCCCTCTCAAATTCTGTAATTCTGATGATGAGGACCCAAATTAGGGTGGTTAACGTGATTAGAAGGAATGAGATTAAGGTTAACAATGGTCAAATAGAATCAACCTAGTAAGCATTAATGACATTTTTAAATGAATTGATTGTTCAAATTTTAATTATTTAAAAACACACATATGGAATTTAATACATGTCTATCATCAATTTATTAATTTGTTGATATGTTCTAGGTTTAAGAAACATTTTCTTTGCCCTTTTAAAGGTTATAGTTTGACTAAGAAGGGATGGAAGATTTTCATGTGTAAAAAGTATAACTTGAAGGAGGTCTGATGCAACTTTTATTTATAGACAAATGCCAACTAACCTATGATTACACACACACACACACACAATTAAACTATTTATTCTTTTAAATGTAAGGCCTGATAGATAAGTAACTGATCACATATCTTTACTTGGTCTGTCTGGTTTAGACAGTAAAATAATAGTAATACATGGAATAGCCTACAAATAATCATTTTGTCAGCTTTGTTGGTCTGTATAGGCATGCCCGTGTTATGAAAGTAGTTTTTGTTTCAATAATTTTTTTGTGGTGGTGCTTTTATTTAATGCAGTAGAACAGATGGATAAATATAAAGAGGTATGAATTGCCCATGCTCTTTATTCCAGGATATGGGACACAAAACAATAATACCTTCTCTTCTAATCTGGGCATTCACTGGATTTCATTTATGCTGACAAGGGTCCTAAGAAGGAATGACAGGACAATTATAGGGCTTGTCTTTCCCCTGAGTGTGAGTTGGAAAGAATGTAGTACAGCTGTGAATCTACCCCAAAGGTACAGGTCTTGGCCTGTCTCAAAGTCTTGACATTTTATATTTATAACAGTGTGATGATAATGTCAATGATCTGAAAGCATTGAACACAAGGAACTAAAATACTTTCATTGGGGCATGATTTCCTTCTAAAGTCACCAGGCTCAATTCCCTTCATACCTTAGTGGGTCACTACAGTGGGGGAAAAACACATCCTCTGGTGACCAACTTCCTTTTGATAATTTGTTTTGCAAAAAGCTAAGTCAGGTGAGCCTTTACTCAAAGATGCCCTTCCAACTTAATTCAAAATTTTTGAATATGTGTTCCATTGGGACACCCTTTTAAAAACCAGGGTTAGGAGGAGCTGAGTGGCTCAGGGGAGAGAGTATCAGGCTCGGAGATGGGAAATCCTAGGTTAAATCTGTCCTCAGACACTTCCTAGCTATGTGACCTTGGACAAGTCCCTTAACCCCCATTGTCTAGCCCTTACCACTCTTCTGCTTTGGAACCAATACTCGGTATTGATTCTGAGACATAAGGTGAGGGTTAAGAAAAAAAACAACCCAGGGTGACTTCTATGGCATAATCAGGCATCAGAGAAGGATTTTGTGGAAAGAGAGCTTAAATAGCCCTTGGTGAAGTTGTTTCAATAGTAACTTTTTAGTTAAAATGGAGAAAGTCAGTTTTGTTCCTCATTAAAACATCCTCAGTTTTCTTTAAAGAGACAGGTGTTATAGAAGGCCAAATAAGAGAATGTTATAAAATAGAATTTTATATTCTATTTCTTAGTGTCAATGTTAATAAGTAAAATTATTTTTACAATTAAAATATAACATGCCTTCAATTTATAAAATAAACATATCCTTAAAAAGGTGATAGGATCAATGGATTTAGAAACCTCAAAGGTTATTTTTTACAATAATCTTATTTAACAAATTGGGGGGGTTGTGATCTGTAGGTGACTTGTTGAACATCATACAGGAAACAAACAGCAGAGGCAGGATATGAACATGTTTTCCCATCTCTAAATCCAGTGCTATTTTTATTACAGCAAATTCTTCCCTAAGTTTTTTCTTAATCAGATTATTTAAATACATTTAGGAAAGGTAAATATTATAGTAAACCAAAGCTTTAATCTTTTCTAAACTGAGAAAAAACCCTTTTATAAAGCAAATGGGTTGTACAAATAATCCCTTCTCTCCTAATTTATCTATTTTGTGGGTAAATTTTTAAATATTGGCTCTCTTAAAAGAAGTCTCACTTGTAATAAAGTAAGTAGGAAGAGTATAGCAATTACTTAGTTATCTAGACCTTTATCTAGAATCCAGTCACCAACTCTAAGTAAGTCACAAAGTTGTCTGAACAGGAAGAGAACCAATAGTCAGTCATGAAGTCCATGAATTTTACAGGAGAGAGACATGAAGCTATGCTCAGGTTAGAGGCAACTGACTTAGACCTCCATGCAATTAAGGCTACCAATTTAACAGGTTTTCTAACCTAGTTTTCCCTGGAGCTCTTCAGTTCTTTCTTGGTTATAATCGATAACATTTTAGAGTTATCTGAGGGCTGCTAAAAGCTTATATACTAAGGTCAGATAATTCTAATGATTCAAGTATCTCTTCATTATAAATGGTTTTGTACAGAATGTAATCTTTTATTTATATCAGGTCAATCTTTTTTTTATGATTTATGCTTACTTTTTTCCTTGACCCATTACATGCCTCATCCTCTTAAATGCAAAGTTCTTGAAATCTGTATCCATGTCTTACAGTTGTACTCATTTCTTAGTACTAGTCTCTAGTAGATTTCCCATACAAGCTGCTATTGTGTGTCTAACATCTGCTCTAGAGATCTCGGCAAGCCTCCCCTACAATCCCACTGATGGGGTGGGAGAGCATCTCATTACAGTGTGTTCATGAGGGTTTACCATCTTTAGAGATGCCTTCTGGGCTGATGACCAAGCTCACACTAAGGATATGAAAATAGTCTGTTGCTTAAGGAGACTCTATTGGTTGCCCAGAATAAGAAAGGTTTAAAGTAACTTTTTTGTTCACTGACTTCTATAGATTTTGTTTTTTCCTTCATAAAGCAAGCATTATCCTGATGAACTTATTAATTTCTAACACTTCTGGCTTTCCTGCTCTTTGCAACTATGAGGTTTGCATTTACTTTTATTAGTGTCCCAACAGTCTCTAAAACAGGCATGATCCAGAGAACAGGGAAAGGCTCAAAAGTCTTGTCAAGGATACAGCTACTACTGACCTTGGAGTATAGATTCATCATTTCCAAATCCTTCACTATTTTTTGTGCCCAAGAACACAAGGTAGTTCCCACTTGTGACTTCCAAAGAGAGATATAAAACATAAAGGAAAGCCAAAGCCCAAGGGAAATCCGCCTCTTGTAACTCCATTGCTCAACTCTGAAGCTCTACTATATTTCCTTTCCCTTCGGAAAATAGTTCCTCGGGGGCAGCTGGGTGGTTCAGTGGATTGAAAACCATGTCTAGAGACAGGAATTCCTAGTTTCAACTCTGGCCTCTGATACTTCCTAGCTCTATGACCTTGGGCAAGTCATTTAACTCCCATTGCCTAACTGTTCCCATTCTTCTGCCTTGGAACCAATACACAGTATTGACTCTAAGATGGAAGATAAGGGTTTTTTAAAGAAAAGAAAGAAAGAAAAAGAAAATAGTTCTTCAGTAGCTATAAAATAGGCTGGCATAGAAAATGCTAGTAGACAATCTTGTTTGTCCCTGTATAATTGAAAATTTGTTACCCTAAAGGGGAATTAAAATTTAATCTCAAATAATGAAAATATTATATTTTAGGAGGTTTGTTAAATGATCATTTAGAAATCAAGGAATAAAGAGGATACAAAATAAAAACCACGTGCCCGTGGATGATTAACCATTTCAAAATCCCCACCTTACCACCATCACCACTGGCTGCCATCCAAAGATGAGGAGCAGGACTTCCCCCTGGATATTTATTCCCTGTCTACAGGAAGTACATAATGACAGGAAGTCAGTGGGCTCTCAGGAAATGTAGTTCCCTTTTAGGGTAACAGATTTTCAATTATACACTTAGATTTCATGGGCAGACTCCAAGAATGCAAGAGACACAAAGACAGACTTCTGTCCTCATGGCAGCTGCCTTTGGCTCAGCTTGCCTGGCTTTCTGATCGTGGTAACTATTTTATAGGTATAATTTTGCAAAGCTTGTTGTGTCTTCATAGTGCTATACCTATAATTTGTGTAACTGTCACAGAGGTAACAGAAGTACCTGACTGTGGCTGTTTGGGTCAAATAATTACCTTTCTTATAAGTATTAATAACTGACTCTCAGATTATTACATGATTTGCCATGTATGCTTTTTTCAAAAGTTAGCCCTTTATTTCTGTAAGAAATATTAAAATGAATATTAACTAATTGTTCATCTATGTATCATACTTAAAGAATGTAGTTAGGAACAGTTAATTGTCTTCATACAAATCTTCAACTGTTGTCAATTACTGAGAAGTAGAAATTTTATCTCCTTTCAATAATGGTGCTTTATGTATCCCAAACCCCAGAGGATTTATACAAATAGGACTTCCATACTTGAGTTAAAGTGCTCCTTCAGCTTTTCTTCTATTATTGTTTCTTACTGTCCTAGCCAAATCCTCTTATCTTTTAATGTTTTCTGTTAATTCAAGAAAAGATTTTTACGATTCAAGAAGATCTATATCTTAATTGTTCTCCATTCTGTATGTTTAGTGGGGAAAGTGTAGGATTTAAGTTTAGAGGAGCTAGCTTGAAATGGTAGCCCTCCCACCACTTATGTGACCTTCAGAAAACCTATTACGGAGAACAATCAGTCAAGAAGCCCAGCTATTTGGAAATCGACTTATTCCTTCCAATGCACTAGTGAAGAAGACATCTGCCTTTCTCAACTCTATAGCTTACAAAGGCGAATTCAGAAAAAAAGGGAAATAATGATCCCCCACTGCTCTCTTCAAGCCCAAAACAGCCCATGATGCCTCAACCCAATTCTTTACCTCTGTCGTAATGGCTTTCTTATGATGGCAACGTCACCACTATCATAGTAGCTTCTTCTTACTGGACCAGGTCTACTTTCCATGCCTTGATTTGAGGAAATACCCATGACTTTTTCATTTTTATTTTTTCTTAATCTAAGATTCCTTCCAACTCTAATTTTTATGACCCTAAGTGTGATAACGATGTAATCAAAGATAAACTACCTTTCGTGTCTATGATGAGAAAGAGAAAGATCAGTATTGTTCACTTATTTTCTAATCCCTATAGGCTTCTGAGAGGTTTTATATCTTATATTGCTTGTGATGACTTAGAACTAGTTACTACTATTTTTTAAACTTAAAAACATTTTTCTCTCCTTCCTATCCTTTCCCCCTTCCTCAATAAGTCAGGCTTGTACATAGGCTGCATATATATTATCATATAATACATATTTCCTTGTTTGTCACATTGTAAAACAAGACCTATTGCTTATATTAGAGAAAAATTCATTGAGGAAATAAAGTGAAGAATGGCATGTTTCAATCTGCATTCAGGCGCTTTCTGTTCCTTCAATGGCAGGGGATATTGTTTTTGTCATGAGTCCCTTGGAGTTGTCCTGGATCTTTGCTTTGTTGATAATAGTTAAGATAGACAGAATTAAGCACACAACTAGTGCACGCTAAGGCAGGATTTGAACTCAGTTCTTTCTGACTCTTGGTTCAATGCTTTATCTACTGCACTACCTAGTTGACCCTATTATTATTATTATTATTATTATTATTATTATTTTTAAACCCTTACCTTCCGTCTTGGAGTCAATGCTGTGCATTGGCTTCAAGGCAGAAGAGTGGTAAGGGCTAGGCAATGGGGGCCAAGTGACTTGCCCAGGGTCACACAGCTGGGAAGTGTCTGAGGCTAGATTTGAACCTAGGACCTCCTGTCTCTAGGGCTAGCTCTCAATCCACTGAGCTACCCAGCTGCCCCCTCCTATTATTTTTTTTTAAGCCCTTACTTTCTCTCTAGGAAATGTGTGAGGCCAGATTTGAACCCATGCTTATCTACTGAGCTACCTAGTTGCTCCTTCTCATACAGATCACTACAATAACCTCCTAATTGGTCCCTTTGCCTCAAGTCTTTCTCCTTCACCATCTGCCCTCTACACAGCTGCCACTTTCCTAAGGCATGAGTCCTAACTTTTTCCCTCTTATTAAACTACAGTGTTTCCTTATTTTCTCTAGGTCAAATCCAAATTCCCATGTTTGGTTCTTAAAGCCCTTTACTACCAGGTTCTAGTTTGCCTATCCAGTATTATTATACCTGAAGTCCCTTTCACACACTGGTCAGTAGAGCCAAACTGACATTTTTACTGTTTCTGTTTTTTACCATCTTTCCTGAATTCACTCCATCCTCACTTCTGCCTTTTTTTAAGGCTTACTTTGTCTTAGTAACACCTGTAAGACAGAAGAGCAAGGGCTAGGCAATAGAGTTAAGTGACTTGCCCAGGGTCACATAGCTAGGAAATGTCTGACGCCAGCTGTGAACCAAGGTCCTCCTGACCTAGCCACCTACCTGCTCACCACTGCCTTTAAAATTCCTACTTTTTTTCCAAAGTCCTGATAAAGACTGATTTTTTGCTTGAAATCTTTTCTGATATTTCTCCCAAGTTCTTCCTCCAACAGCCATATGCAAAACTTTGTATATACTTACTTATGTACATACTTTCTCCCCTGATAGAATATAAGAATGATCTGGAACTACTTCACTTTTTCCTTTGTGTCCCCCTCGCCTTTAACCGTGTCTGGAACATAGTAGGAATTTAATATTGCTTGGGGATTGGTTGATTGATTGTGTGATGACATCAGAAAACATTGTTAAGAGCTTTTTAATCTTGGTAAAAGTTTATGCCCCCTAAACTTTTCTAGACCAGTATAATCTCAGGATAGCCTTATCATAACAACAAAATCTTGCTTCTAAAGGTGATTGATCCCTAGAAATGCAACTCCTCTCTGAATTCTAATAGGCAGAAAGCAGAGTAGCTCACACAGCTGTCCTTGTGACTCAGGCCAATCAGAAAGCTATTTCTTAGGTTGTGTGAGATAGCAGAAATAAAATACTAGGGTCTTCTGTCCGCATGGTATTAGGTTCAGCCATTCTCCAGTTGATGCTCACCCTTAGCCTCCAGCTCTTTGCTATAACAAAAAGAAAATGAATGGGTATTATTTGCCACTAGTCTCTCCCTCCAAGGGGGCTATAGCAACCAGCGGGACAAAGGCATAATGAATAAGGTTAGCTAACAGGAACTGCCCTTTGTCAAGGATACTTGGAAACTTCCAAGCTTGCCATGGGGCATTTATGGCATGGTTCTTCCTTATCTTTGCTTTAGGTGAAGTATTCCGGGTCTTCTTAGGCAGCAAAGAGAAAAGTTTTGAGGAGGGGAAACTTGGTATCATTATCAAGATTATATAGTCTCAGATCTTTGGGAGAATCACTGTTATTATTATAAAGATTATATAGTCTCTGGTCTCTATAAAGACCTAATTTAGTTTTTATAGACAGAACTTTGTCCAGTCAGGATGTATCTTATATTATCATTCTGTGTAAGACGAGATGTTTCTGTAATACTTTTACCCAACTTGATGTTTCTGTAGGGCCAATTAACATAGGCAGGGCAGGCATGTGTGTATTGTAAATGTGTTATTTGAAAGGATTGCTTACCTTTCAACTAAATGGGACACCTGAAAAATAGCCATAAAATACGGAGCTAAACTTTTTCTCTAGGAAAAACTTGAGAAGTGATATTTTTGATTGACTCCATCAACCAAAAAGAATTTATTTAAGACCTACTATGTGGCAGCTGAACTCGATATTCATTCTGCCACATCCTAGCATCAGATTTAAAGCTGAAGGGAACTTTGCAGGTTTTTGTCATCAAGTCTAACACTCTCACTTTTATACACAAGAGTGAGGTTGATTGAGTAAATTGGTCAACTCACTGTACCCCACTTAAAGTGAATGAGAAGTTGTTATGCTCTGGTCTCTTAACCAGATATTTCAATGGAATCAGATCAATCAAAGGTATCAAACTCTGTGGGGAAAGGTCTTGATCAATGTAGATATCTCTGATGGGCTATTGGATGAATGGGAAGGGAAGTTTCATAGAAGAGTGTTTAAACCTACTGGGGAAACTTCATCAATAATCTGTCGATAAAATGAAGGAGCTGATGATAGCAAAGGAAAGTAATGAATGCTGGAGGGGATGGGGCAAAGTAGGGACATTAATTCATTGCTGGTGGAGTTGTGAACTGATCCAACCATTCTGGAGGGCAATTTGGAACTATGCCCAAAGGGTGATAAAAGACTGTTTGCCCTTTGATCCAGCCATAACACTGCTGGGTCTGTACACCAAAGAGATAATAAGGAAAAAGACTTGTACAAGAATATTCATAGCTGCACTCTTTGTGGTGGCCAAAAACTGGAATACGAGGGGATGCCCTTCAATTGGAGAATGGCTGAACAAATTGTGGTATATGTTGGTGATGGAATACTATTGTGCTCAAAGGAATAATAAAGTGGAGGAATTCCATGGAGACTGGAACAACCTCCAGGAAGTGATGCAGAGCGAGAGGAGCAGAACCAGGAGAACATTGTACACAGAGACTGATACACTGTGGTACAATCGAACGTAATGGACTTCTCCATTAGTGGCAGTGTAATGTCCCTGAACATCTGCAGGGATCTAGGAGAAAAAACACTATTCATAAGCAGAGGACAAACTGTGGGAGTAGAAACACCAAGGAAAAGCAACTGCCTGACTACAGCGGTTGAGGGGACATGACAGAGGAGAGACTCTAAACGAACACACTAATGCAAATACTAACAACATGGTAATGGGTTCAAATAAAGAACACATGTGATACCAGTGGAATCACGCGTCGGCTATGGGGGTTTAAGGGGAGGAAAAGAAAATGATCTTTGTCTTTAATGAATAATGCATGGAAATGATCAAATAAAATATTATAAAATTTAAAAAAAATGAAGGAGCTGAGTTAGTGTAGAAGTTGAGAGATTTGGGGTTGAGTGAGCTTCTTTTTGGGTAGAAGCTAAAGATTCTATGAGGCTTAAATGGGAAGGGAGTAAATTTCAGGTGAGGAGGAGGAAGATGAAATTCCGAGTGAGGTAAATCATTTTGGTTGAACACAGAATGTATGACAGTAATCTGAAAGAAGCAAAGATATGCTTGATAAGCCAGATTAGGAACAATTTCAGATTTTATTTTATTAAAAATTTTTTTAAATCCTTGCCTTCCATCTTGGAATCAATATTGTGTATTGACTCCAAGGCAGAAGAGTGGTAAGGACTAGGCAATGGAGGTTAAATGACTTGCCCAGGGTCACACAGTTGGGAAGTGTCTGAGGTCAGATTTGAACCCAGGACCTTCCATCTCTAGGCCTGACTCTCAATCCACTGAACTACCCAGCTGCCCCACAACTTCAGATTTTAAATTGAGGAGTTTATGATTTATCTTGGAGGCAGAGAACCATTGAAGTTTTGGGTTTTTTTTTTCTTTTTGGAAGGACTGTGGTCATACTTGGGTTTTAGGACATTGGTTTTGGTAGCTATGTGGAGCACATAGAGGAGGAAGAGGAGAGAGATTGGAATCAGGTAGGCCAGTTAGGAAGCTGTTAGAATTGTGCAAATGAGAGGTGATAAGGACCTGAGCCATGTGGGTCCCAGTGTGAGCGGAGAGAAGGGGATAGCTGAGAAAGATGCTGAGAAGGCAGAAATTGGTAGGACTTGAACAATGAATGATTCCTATGCAAGGAAGAGTTGAGGATGTCTCTGAAACATCTTCTCTAGAGCTAGAACTAGTTTGTCCTAAGGGAACAAATGGCATGCAATGATCTAACGGAGGCACAAAGTGTTGTCTTCCTGGGACATGGAGCGCTTTGGCCAAGTGTAGGTCTGCCAATTCCTAAAACCAAGAATGCCAGCCCTCCTTACCCTCATCAGCTTCTGGGAAGCATAACAAAAGCTTGAAGCAAAGGGGTCCGATTGTTATAGGATCAGAGGACCTACGGCTGGCAGTTCTGAAACTTCATCTACCATCCTTACCTTTGGGGGAAAACTGACGCCCACAAAGGTGAAAGAATTTATTTAAAGCCATATAGCTAGGCAATGCAGCTGGGTAGTGCAATGGATAGAGCGCCAAGCTTGGTGTCAGGAAGACTCTGATTCCCAAATTCGAATCTGGCCTCAGACACTTCTCACTCTATGACCCTGGGCAAATCACATAACTCTGACTCGGGTTCCTCCCTTGTACAATGAGCTGGAGAAGGAAATGGCAAACTATTCCAGCTGCCAAGAAAACCAAAATTGGATCCCCAAGAGTCAGAAATACTGAAAAATGACTAAACAATAAAGCTAGGACATGGAAGAGAGATATAGATAGTCTCCATCTGCATTACCATTCTGTCTATAAAAAAATACAAGGCCATTAGGGGCCTAATTTGACATAGTATTTTTATTTAAAAAAATTCAATAACATAATTATAGACTACTTGAAACATAACCTCAATCCATGGGGCTAGAATGGAGTTGAATTCATCAATAGTATTCACAAACTCAGGCCTTATAATTAAGTATTCTGTAGAAGGAAAAAGCTACTTTTGGGTCAGAGTCCACTGACTTGAAAGTTTGTGAAAAAATTAGAGTTACTTATATAACCAGTTAACTCATATGCTTTCCTATTGTTATCCTTCTCTGTTATTTTTTCTTGGTTACAACAAATTAGAATCAGTAAGGTTAAAGACAGGGTGAAGAGGAAAGTGGCTAATAGCTGACACACTCAAGTGTAATCACGCCACTGATTGCAGCATCCTCTTCGTATAGATTATTTCAGACACAGCGAAACCCATCTTTAACATCCTTTAATGTACACCTTCCTACCATGTATACTTATGCCTTCTTGTAGCTCTATACAGCATATTGCAGCAGGTACATCCCATAGGAAACCTTTCCTTTCTTCAGGTATTAGATTAAGGCCAGAGAAATATGGATCTCGGATGGGATTTAATCTTCAACCCAAGTCAGAACTGCTGAGTTACTGGAGGATATAAAGAGGGTAGATTTTTTTTCACCCTTTAACTTGTGTAAGGCCTGTAATCTCTGTATTCTCTAGGCTCCTTATCTTCACTGTATAAAGAATTTGGGCTACTTCTCTTCTCTAAAACAGTTTTAATAATGAACTGATTGAAAACCTATTATTACAGTAATTTCTACCCCCATCACCCAGAAACCTGAGGCTGCTAAGTGTCACAGTAGATAGAGCCTTGATCCTGGAATCAGAAAGTCTGGGTTCCAATCTAGCCTCAGATACTTTCCAGCTGTATGACCCTAGACAAATCACTTCTGTTTGCCTCATTTTCCCCTCCTGTAAAAAATAGTGGCCAGCTCCCAGGGTTGTTTGCATGAGATGAAAAATATTCATAAAATACTTAGCATAGTACCTGGCAGCACTTGATGAATTCTTATTTCCTTCCTTCCTTTCCTGTCAGTTTAGGATTACCTAACATAGTGTGGACGATGGAATTGGGATCTAAAAGTTTCTTGACAATTACTACATAGCCTAAATCTAGAATGTTGGAAATTTAACAGAGATAAATGTAGAGTCCTGCTTTTCCATTTAAAAGAAAGAGAGGAAAAAAAGAAAGGAAATGAGAAAGAAGGAGAAAAAGAAAACAAAAGAGACAAAAAGAAAAAGAGAAAATCAGAGAAAGAGAAAAAGACAGAAAGACAAAGACAAAGGAAGAATGAAAAGAAAACCCAACCACTGATCCAAATGCAAAATAAGGGAGATGTGCATAGACAATAGTTCATGTGAAAAATTCCTGGGAGTTACAATGGACCAGATTCAGATTCAGTAAGAAGTGCTGATTGTGTTGTCTCAAAAGAAATCAGTCTCAGACTTTCTTCATGGCAAATATCGCAAACCTTAATTTTATTGTTCAAGCAGGAGTCTGGGATAAGACAGCCCACAGGTTCCTCTTCTTAAGTGAGTAGGGGTGTTATATGGAAGCTGGGGCCAGGTTATATACGTTTAGCCATGAGGCAGGACAAACTGGGTAGTTGTGATTGGTCAGGTTCAACATTAGACATTCCCCCTTAGGGTACATGACAGAATCTGGTGGCTAGGGTGCTGCCCATGTGATACCCCGGGTTAAACCCAATATAAATGATTTTGTAATGAACTAAAGGTTACTGAGGGGGGGGGCAGTTAGTTTACTCTTTTGGGCATATCCCAGTGAGATTTTCCCCTGGAAAGCCCCTGCAGCTATTGTAGTCACTAGGGTCCTCAGGCACTGGTGGGTGGAACAAATTATCCTTCCTCATCAACGTGATGGCCAAAAGAACTTGGTTGATCTTGCTTGCACTGTATTACTAGAAGTATAATATCCAGAAAAAGGGGAAATTATAGAGCCCCCTGTATTTAGTCCTTGGCTAGACCACATTTGAAATATTATGTTTACTTTTGACCACATTGAAAATTTCTGTTTTTACTTCACCTTCCTTTCTAAATGCATTCATCTCTCCCCTACCATTGCTATTTAATTAAATTACAATTTACCATGACTATATCTCAAAATATAGCATTAATAATAAAGAAAAAAATCAGTTCAGGAAAAGTAGCAGACAAACCCATCAAGTCTGACAGTCTCTGTAGTGTTCCACAATCACAGCCTACCATTCTACAAAGAAAAGGAGGTACATTTTCTGAGTACCATACTTTAAGAGGGAAAATGACAATTGCCTTGAACAGTGATGGTGAACCTTTTAGAAACCTTGTTCTATGCCCTATCCCACAGAGGTCATATGCCATGCCCCACCCCACCCAGGGCTGTGTGTACTCTATCATCCCTTTACCCCACACAGGGGAAGGAGGAAGCACTCCCATTGGGCTGTTGGCAGAGGAAAAGGTGAAGTGAGGAATGTCCTCAGTGAGTATAGAGAGGGGGAGGGAAGTAGCCCAAGTGCAATGCTCCCCTCCAGCTCTGTCACCTGTGAGCTTTCCACTTTACCCCATGTGTCCTCCCATTGGGCTACTAGACAGCTGAGCTGGTGAAGTGAGGAATGTTTTTAGCTCAGGTGGAGAGGGGGAGGGGAGTATGTGCTCCCATTGGGCTGCTGAGCAAAGGGGTGGGTGATATGAAAAAATGTCATCAGGCACAGTAGAGAGGGGAAGAGAGCAGCTCCACCTGAGTCCCTCTGCTTTTCTAGAAACAAACTCTGGAGAGGGGCACATTCCCACAGAAAGCACTCTGTGTGCCATCTTTGGCACACATGCCATAGGTCCACCATCACTGGCCTTGCATGCTCTCCTTTCTGATCTCTCTCTTGGCTTCCTCGACTTACTTAAAATCCCAACTAAAATCTCATCTTCTCCAGGAAGCCTTTCCAAACCCTTCTTAATTCTAATGCCCTCTCTCTTTTAATTATTTCCCATTTATCCTGTATATAGATTATGTGTATTTGTTTGCTTGTCTCCTTGATTAGGTTGAGGACTCCATAAGGGCAGGATCTGTCTTTTGCCTCATTTTTTTATCCACAGAACTTAACAATGTGCCTGGCACATAGTAGGCACTTAATAAATGTTTGTTAACTGACAAACAGACAAATTGGAGTATGTTTAGAAGAGGATGAGTAGAATGGAGAAGGAATTCAAAGCTACGTTGTCTCAGATGAAGGAAATGAAACTGTTAATGGGGAAAAAAGAATTGGAAGAAATATAATAGCTATCTTCTTTTGTGTGAAAAATTATTTGGTACAAGAAAGATTCAACATATACTTCTTAATCTCTCAACTTGTATCTTACCAGCATGATATAGTAGAAAGAGCATTTACTCTAAAGTCAGAGAGCCTTGTTTCCAAACCTGCCTCTGTCACTTATGTATGACTTTGGGAATATCACTTAATGGCCCTGGGCTTCGGTTTTCTCATTTGTCAAATGAAGATCTTTGAGGTTCTTTCTGGCCCTAGAAGCAGGATCCTATAATTCTGTGATCCTAACTTATCCTCTTACCATACTGCATATTGATCCCACAAATATTAATAAGATATGAATAATGAGCTGATTCTGTCAATATCATGTTCTACAAGAAGGCTCTGCTAAACTCTCTTAATTCGAGTGCCTTTTCTTTTTTAAATTATTTGCTATTTATCCTGTATATAACTTGTTTCTACATATTTGCTTGCTTGCTATCTTTCCCCCATTATTTGTGACCTCCTCAAGGACAGAGGTTGTCTTTTGCCTTTTTTTTTTATCCCCAGCATTTAGCATAGTACCTTACACAGGCAGATGCCCAGTAAATGTTTATTAACTGAATGACTGATTGTCACTGTTTTGCTAAGTCCTGTATCAATAGCCAGAGATACCTATAAAGAGGTTTGTACATCCACATGACCCCAATAGACAACCATGAGTACTTAAATCTTGATAAGTGAAGATAGCTTTGATGATTAGTGTTTTGCTTTGAAATTTTCTAACCATGACTTGAGATATTTAAGTTAAATAGGTTTTAATTTAGAAGTGTGAATATTTTTGCTATCCTGAAATGTTTTAGTTGGCATCAGTGCCCCAGAATTGATTATATTTCATTTTTTTCTTCTTTATAGATTGAAGTTAGACGAATGGTTGTTGAAGCTCAAAGGTAAGAGGTGAATTCAATATTTAATACAAATTAATATTTATTGACATAATGTACTGCATTAGGTGCAAGGGGAAATAGAAAAATAAACAAGACATTGTACTTGTTTTCAGAAAACTTACAATCTAGTGAAGGAATATGATGAGAGCACAACTATAATAAAAAGCAAATAAAATTTTCATTATTCAGATTCAATTCCACAAACATTTCTTAAGTATATATGTGCAAAACATTGTATTAGGTACTTGGAATGTAGAGATAAGTGATGAAACATGTCCTGCTCTTATGGAGCTTATAATCTAATGGCAAGAAAGACAAATATACCAAAAACTATGTTCTAAGATTAGAGGGAAATCAATAAATTGGGGAAAAACTTTATAGACAGCTTTTGGATAGAGGTTTCATATCTAAAATATATAAAGAATTGTCAAATTGTATAAATGTATAAGAATATGAGCCATTTCTCCACTGATGAATGGCCAGAAGATATGAATAGAGAATTTTGGGATGAAGAAATCAAAGTATATACGTATATTTAAAATGCTCCAAATCATTTTAGAGAAATACAAATTAAAACAACCCTAAAATATCACCTTATACTATCAGAATGACTAAAAGGGCAAAAGGACAAATATTGGAGGGAATGTGAAAAAAATGGGGACACATACACTATTGGTGGAATTGTGAACTGATCCAATTATTTTGGAGAGCAATCTGGAATTAAATTAAATTAAAATCGATTTTTAAAATTATGCTATGAGGAAAAGTGAGTTTTTTTTTTTTTTTTATAAAAGAGAAGCCCATACAAAGTACTATGACAGATTTAAAGCAGGGAAAATCACTTTCAGCAGGGGAGGAGGTCACAGATTCTGGCATTTGAGTTGAGCCAAGAAAAAAGGGAAGAACTTCAGTCAATGGAGGAGGGGATAAATGTTGTTGTTCTTGTTCTTGTCATTGTTGTTCTTGTCCTTCTTGTTGCCATTGTTCTCTTTCTTACAGACCGTTGTCACTATTAATCTTGTTCTTTTAAGAGTTGTTCTTGTTCTTCTGGTTGTTTTTGTCCTTGTTCTTTTTTGTAGTTGTTGTTCTTGACCTTGTCCTTCTTCTTGTTGTTATTGTTGTCCACTTAGGTTTTATTTAATTCACTTTAACAAACTCCTGTTATGTGCAGGGTATAGATACAAAAACAAAAGTGGAATAGTCTCTGCCTTCAAGCAGCTTACATTTGGGGAAGAAAAATTCTTCCTCAAATGTAAGAGGAGGTAGTAATGGGAAAATGACTAAATGCAAGATGGGTAAGGAAAAGGGGAAGAGAAAGATAGTTGTATATATGCAAACAAGTTTGTGGCTGGCCTCCATTATGTGGAAAGATAAACCTCCACCTTCTAGTTTTATCTTCCTTTAATTCTTCTTCTAGTTTCACAAAGGCAACCTTTAAGAGAATGGAGGAAACATCAAAATGATATTCTTACCCTTTCCTTGGCTTGCACAAAAGCTGGGTTTTATGAATTTGTATTACATGTTCAACATGTCCTCTTTTTCTATTGTTCTACCACTGCACAAGCTGCAAGAGTTTGGAGGAAAGGGTAAGCATATTTCTATCTTCCCTGTGTTTTTGAGCAGGGCTTTTTAGTCTCTCAGGTTTGACATATATCCCAAAATATATTTTAGCTTTAAAAAATATATCTAAATAAATAATAATATAAATAAAGATATATCAGCCTCAGATAAAGAGAAATCAGTTAAGACTTGGAGAAATCTTGCCTTATCTTTGTAGGAAATTATTTCTTTATTCATGGAAACTCACAGAATCATAACCCCCCTCCCCCACTAAATTTAAGATTTGGAATATGATATATTTTAACCCCTTCATTTTAGAAGTGAGGAAATAGGACCAAATAAGTGAAGGGACTTGACCAAAGTCACATACTATCAGGTGGAAATTGAAACTGGGTCTCCTAACTGCCTTTGAGGTCTTTTGAATTTAGTCATGTTTCCATGACTCCCTCAAGCAGGACCTGGAATGCAAAAGACATAAGCTTATTCCTTTCATTGCTATACTAGGATGTAGCAAAGAGATTGCTCAGAGATCCCCCGAAAGCTTCTTGTCTCCCAAAACTCACTCTCCCACATTTCACATGACTGAGATCAAATGATCTGCAGTTAGAACTGAGACAAATTGAAGACATGCTAAGATAAGAAAATACTTGAATTCAGACTAAGGTATATGGGATAAGGTATATGTCAGATCCTTCTTTGCGAGTAGGTTTTGATAGTGATAAAAGGAGAACATGAAGGTATTGGCCTGAAGGAAAGGGAATGCAAAAAAAAAAATTGGAGGCTAGGGAGACTCAGGCAATTTGTCCACTCCACAGTTTTGCCCCTAGCTAGCCTTAATTATAGAACGTGATCAGAAAAAATTATATGATGGTTTATACATATGCATGTAATATGAGAGATGTGTTAAGACTGAAATGGTTAACATTTTTTATTAAGGAAACTGGGGAATGGCTTATGTAGGTTAGTCTCCCTGCTTCACATCCCTTCACCTTCCCAAATCTGTCTTGCACATGGTGTATTAGTGGGGGACTTTGAAGGAAGGAACCAAAATTCAGCTAATTGGGGAATCAAAATAAGGTGACACTTTCTTACTTCCTCTCCTTCCCCCAAGCTGAGCTGTTGACCAATGGAGTCAGTCTGACTAGACTAACAGGGTAAGTAAGATTTTCCCTTAGCCTCCTTTTTTTAAAATGATGTTTGAAGTTCCCCTCCTAATATATTTGCATCTGATTCAAGTTTCTATTTAAATTAAGATGTCTATTTTATTTAGTTATAAAGGGTTGAAGGGTAAACAGGACAAAGGGGAAAAGGAAATCCCTTACATATCTTGAGGGTTTGAACCATCTTGAGTGTTTGAACCAGGGAGTCTTTTTTTAGAAATAAGCTCTAGGTTCCCCTAAGGGGAAAAGGAGTCTTTATCCTAAAGATTTGTCACCAGTTAAGAGATAAAATCTTCTGCTGCTCAGGTAAAAGGATTGAGAGATTTTTTTTTTGTATCTTTACTGCCAAAGGTAGTTCTCCCTCCCAGCTCCAAGGAACCCAAGACAAGAAGAACTCTTGGTTCTTCTCCCTTTTGAGCCTTTTGAGCCTGGCTGGCAATGCTGTACTATTCCCTGATGTCTTCTGGGGTTCCATCTGCTCTTCTTCTGAGACATTTCTTCAAAATTCAATTTTTCATTGCTTTTGGTCATTCCCTCGTACACAATAGTGACCAAAAGTCACCTAAGGCCTAGATAACTCCCTGCTCAAAAACCTTCCTTAGTTCCATATTGCCTCTAATATAAAATCCTGGTATTTCAGGTCCCCCATAGTTTCCTCTCAACAACCCTTCTAATATAATTTCATATTTCTCCTATTTCTCCATTCTCTACATTCCTGACAAACTGCATTGATTACTGCTTCCCCAAATATGACATTCCAATCCTCTACCTCTCAGAATCTTTATCTTCCTTTGTGTCTCAGCCTTGGCCATTTTCTGCATGGTACTTTCCAACTTTCTCTCTCCTCCTCACTGTCTTCCGCCCTGCTCAGTTATTAGTGTTCTCTCCTTCCCAAAATTACCCTACATTTATGTTGTATTCTCTTAGCAGAATGTTAGCTCTGTGAGTTTATGGACCATTTTATCTTTGTCTCTCTAACTCTAGTCATTGGCATAGTGCCTTGCATCCAGGAAGTACAAAAAATGTTTTTTCAGTTGAATTGAAACAATATAGAGTGGTTCGTGTTTTACCAAGAGAATGAATGAGTAAACTCCATTATATTCATACAGTACAATTTGTTTAGCCATTTCCCAGCTGGTGGGCACTTTCTTTCCAGATTTGTTTGTTTTTTTCTTCTACAACAAAGAATGCTGTTATTAGTCTTTTGTCATATATGGGATCTTTTGCTCAATGACTTCTTGGTGTAAATGCCATATATGGGATCATGAGATTAAAGAGTATGAAGAGTTAATCACTTTTTTCACATAATTCTAAGTTGTTTTCCAGATTGACTGGAAAAACAAACATCCACAAAAGATGTATTAGCATGCTCCTTTTCCCATAGCTGGATTCTTGATTAAAGCCTTTATATTAGTCAAAAAATGTTTTAGGGTTTCTGTTCTTATAGAATTGGTAATATATAATTTGTTCATCAAATTAAGAATCAAATATATGACTCTCCTCACATGCAGAGTAGGACCAATTTAAAAAAAAATCTCACATATATTATTATATACATCCTTGAAAATTTTCATGCCTTTAGTGATCCTGCAATTACCAATTGCCCTCTGTCATGGCATTTGCCCCTAATGTTTGGAAGATGCATCACATTCTACAGATGGTTGTAAGAATTCACATAGAGTAACAGTATTCTTAGACTATTTCAAAGATTACTGTGACCAATGAACAGGTCAACATGAGGAATACCCATTTCTTTATGTGTTCAAAATCCACTGGCTCTCTCTACATATTTTGGATAGCAGAGGACTCATGGTTTTCCCAAAGATTAGTTTACTTAATGCAACTGGGTTTCTTGGAGATGCCCCATTGCTCAGGGGAAAACAACTACATATTATGCCTTATAAACAGCATATACTGAGTAAAAGAGACCAAAAAAGGACAGCTCATCAGACATTTTTCAGCACAATTGGCTGTTCAGTACAGTCAGACATGAGAAGAGCCACTCTTCACAAGTTCTTTAAGACGTCCAAACAAAGAACTCCCTTTTCCTGGAAATTTTGCCAGATTACCTGTTTGTGGCTACAATTTTAAATTCTCACCAGTGGAATGGGAAACTGGGAAATTCTCCCCTTGCTTCAACTTCCAAATTTCTTATCTCCTTTCAAGGCTTCCACATTTATAAGCTGCTGCTTTTAAATTGTCATGAATTTGTAGAACATCAGACATCCACATTCAAAAGTAATTTGCATTCCAAAGCCAAGAAATTTATTTTTAGATCATCTATTGTTTTGAGTTACCCAATATCAATACTAGTAATAGGAAGTTTACTATTATAAAGAAATCAGACTTTTGGTGGAAGGTTTGCTGTGTATCTGAAACTAATGGGGGGGAGCAAGGGATCTGGAAGACACTCTGCTATATACTGACTGCTCCCTGAGGTTAGGTGTCTAATAAATGGCTTTTTAAAGATGATGAGTTTTCAAGAAATAGACCACATGTAAAAGGTAACTCAACTGAGGTAAAATAATTAAAACTAAGGGAAAGATTCTTTAAACCAGAAAGTCAGCAAAGCATAAAATATTAAGTGACCCTAGGAAAGTATTTGGGCTGACATTGCAGAAGAATGCGGGGAGGTGAGAGGACCACCAACAAACAAGGACTTGGAGAGAGGGAAAGAGGGAAATGTATCCTTAACATGGAGAGCAGATGCTCTTTTGTAATGTGGAGACAGTGGCAAATAACAGGCTAGTTGAAGACTGAAGAATAGAGTTCTTCACTCTTTCTGATACACTGAATCCTCATTCTGGCTCTGATGCTAACTGCCCATATAGCTCTGGGTAACTCATTTAAACTCTTTTTGGCATCAGTTTCCCAACCTTTAAGACAAAGAAGTCTGATTAGAAAATCTCTCCTGACCCTTTCAGATCTAAATCCTATGAGCTTATGAACTTTAAGCTATTTCCTTTGGGAAAACTGGAGCTATATAAAGGTAAATGGATTTTTGAATTAGTTACTGAAGTAATTTAAGGAAAAAAATGAAACACTTTGGTTTAAATACTTTGGATATTTCTGCTCATGATAATTTGTGGGGTAGATTTTCTAGCTAATTGACTTAATTTGCCACCTCACTTTTGTGGGTAGATGGATGCCATGGTAAAAAGGTGTCTTTATTATTATTATTTTAAAATTAAATGTATAAATAGATGGGAACATCCAGTTTATTCCCTATTTCTGCATCTTCTATGTATGATCTCATTGCCCTTTTCAAAGAACCAATTAAAAAAGCAGAACGAATAGAATAAACTGTGATGAATCTGAAACTTTTCCCCCTGCATCTCTTCAGCTTGTTTAAACGGTTTCAATAGGAGATCATAATAGGATAGCAGATCAAAGAACACAAATCAATTCCTTTCTCAAGAGCCAAATGGGACACTAATGCTCTTCAGTGTGGGAACAATCTTGCAGCTCCCTTGTGACAGTACGGCTAACATTTCTTTTTACTGTGAGGGCATTGTCCAAGGATCTAGCCTCAGATTTCAGTTGTCACAGGTAATTCTGAGACTGAAGAGAGAGAAAAGGAATTTTTTCCCTTCAGATCCTGTGTTTCTGGAAGTGGGGGAAAAACCCCTAAACAATAAGTATGTTTTATAAGTGGCATCTAGAAGGTTTGATATGTCAGCTGGCTATAAGTTTATATCTAAGGTAGCCATTTCTGTAATGACGCAAACAAATCCAGTTTCAACTAAATTTATTGACGTGATCATCCATGGATGAGCACACAGGTCGTGGGAACACCTAAATCCTTGTGTCAGATTTGTCAACCCTTAAAATCTGCTTAATTAGGAAATAAGAAACTAAATCCATTAAATAAACTGAGAAGCCCAGACAATCCTTCTTCTTTTTGGCATTTTAATGGGATGTGCATGGTAATACATTTACCACTAAACCTCTCCTCTGGAAGACTGAAGACAAGATGTGCCTGGTGCTCTTTAATTGCTGAATTTACATTCATTTATCTTGAGGATGCTATAGCATTTTGACCTAAGAGATAATAATAGACCTGTTTTTATTATGAGTATAAAAATTATATAGGAATGGTTATGCATTTATATGTACATATAATATCTTTGTATATTATATTTAATGTTCTGTGACATATATCCATATTTGTTATGGAGTGGGCTCAGTGTCTCACTTTCTTGTCCCCTATTTGGGAAAAACTGAACCCTGAGAAGGTAGAGGAATGGAATGGGGCTCTGAGATGATTAGTTTTGGGTTCCTAAACTCTGAAGCCCAACCCTGCCCAAGAAGGGAAGTTTGTGGACTAAGAAATAGCATGGAAAATTGGGATCTGGTCTCACAGCAACAAGCAGTGGGACTTAATTATTCTCACAGATGCTCACAGCAGCTAATGTTTCCATAGGAAGAGAACACTCACAGTGGGTGTTCTTAAAAAAGGGAAAAAAAAAACACAACAGGGTGGCAGATAACACATATGTATTTGCACCAACTTTACAAGCGAGCCAATATATATATATATATATGCCATTGTAGGTCAGACCAGGGATCCATCTAATTTGGTATTTTATCTCTAATAGGAGCACAAATTGATGTTTTGTAGATAATAGTGTTATAATCTGAGTGTGATCCTAGTATATTTTCATTAGACTGTCTCTCACCTTACCATGCCTTCTCCCTTCCCTCCTACTTGCTGTCTCCTCCATCCTTATGCCCCTTCTTTTTAAGAGTCCTCCAATATCTAGAAGCTTTTATGCTCAGAAGCTTACGAGCTAGAAATTTCTAGTAGAATGATTCCTATGTACCTCTTTGCCTGTCTCCATTCAGATACAACTGAGTGATACTCAGTGTATAAAATACTGGACCAGATTTTGTAACCTAGTTGCCGTGATGTATAGATTGGTGATGGCCCTAGCAGTCCTACCTGTGGGACTAGCCAGTTATTAGTGTAACAATGCACCAAATTGCAGAAACAGCCTCTCCCAAGACAACCATAGATTCTCATCTATCTTGGACTGAAGATGATAATGGATGAGATTCTCTGGCAGTGTTTTGGTTTCATCCCATTCTAGTACCACATTGAAGGTGTAGACGTCTACCATGAGTTTAGGGTGCTGCCTTTTCTTTTCCCTTTGTTTTCCCTGTCTTTCTACCTCTGCTCTCTTGGGTATCTTCAGTTAAACCTACTGGCTGTTCATTCAATTTGCTAAATTAAAAAGCCTATTGATTTCAGCTTTCATTTATAGGTCCTTTAAGGTTTGCAAAATGCTTTACCTTGTTTTATCCTTACAAAAACCCTTGGAGACAGGAGTTATTATTACCCCCATTTTGCAGATGAGGAAACTAAGACAGGCAGAGGTCTATGACTTAACCTAGGATCACACAGGTAATAAATGTCTGAGGCTGGATTTGAACTTGGGTTTCTTTGATTCCAGGGTAGCTACGTGGTACAGTGAATAGAGCTTTGGGCATTGAGTCAGGGAAGAACTGAGTTCAAATGTGGCTGTAGACTCTTATTAGATATATGATTCTGGGCAAGTCACTTAACCCCATTTGCCTCAGTTTCCTCATCTGTAAAATTATCTGAAGAAGGAAATGGCAAACCACTCCAGTATATTTACCAAGAAAACCCCAATGGGGCCACAAAGAGTCAGACATGACAAAAACAAATGAACTCCCTCACTCCAAGGTGTTGTAAGGGATTTTAGCAGAAGCAAGCTGAAAGCAGGAAGTACAGAGGCAGAGAGAGAAAATTCCGGAACGCTGAAGAGACTGTCTTTCTGAAGGACAGTTGGTGGAGTTGCTCTCTGAAGAAGGAGATTTTGAAGCTGCCAGGAGACTGGGACTTTACTTCAAGCAAAATCATCTTCTGGAAGTGGTAGAGAGAGTGGTAACACTCCACACAGGTGGACTATGTGGGTGAAGCCACTTCTTCCCTTCCTGATCCTATGAGCCGCTACTGGTTTCTACTGGGACTTCTCCAGACCCAAGAGGACATCACTTGTGAGACTTGTTCCTATACCTAAAAGCCCTCCCATAATCTTAAATTGTAATCAAGAAGTTAATTAGAATAGTATAGAAAATTGCTAGTGGGGTTTAGTGCTCTGGCTTTGGGGTTTAAGATTAGATCTCCCAATTCCCTTCCTTTCTTTCCCTTAGCTTAGATAAACTGTTCATCTGATATAATTACTTGTTCTACCTTGTATTTTAATATAGTTATATCAAAGGCCATCAATGCCTTTCATAATTTAAGTCACTTCTCTTTATATTACCAAAAGCTGCCCAGGAGACAGTGTTGTTGAGTGGACTGATGGCTAAGAGGTCTATTCAGTTCTTGCCTCAGAAATTTCCCAATTATATGATGATATTGGGCAAAGGTGTGCTGAAGCTAGCTCCAACCTGCTTGAGAGCTGTTGTTAAATATTCAGTGTGAGCATTTGCACCTCACAAATCAGAATTGCTACAAATCAGAACTTGATAGTGCTGATTATCTAGACTTAAGAAAGTGTTAATAATGCAAATTAAACTTAAAGCTCATGTGCATCTTTTTTTTTTTCCTGGAGAGCCTAGTTGTGTTAAATATTTATGAACACATTTCTGATGATAGGCAAGTTTCTTAACCCCAGACTTTCAGTTTCCTTATCTGGAAAATGGAAACATGAAAAGCATTACCTACCTCAGAGGACTGTTGAAAGGAAATAAGATATGTAAAGCAACTTGCAAAACTTTAATGTTCTGTAGACATGTGAATTATTCTTATTTTCTGTGCTAACACTCACCTGCTACTCACACACCCTGCCTGGCAAGCTCTTTCCAGAGTATATTCTATCAGTTTAGCATTTTACTGCCCCTTAAGAGCATTCTATCACCTGAAAACTTGGCCATTTCAACTCTATCTTCCTTTCACTAACTAATTTACAAAATCCTTTTAGCCTAGGGCTAGCACTGATTTCTTATGGACTCCACTATTATCCCCTTTCCATTTAGATAAGTCTATCTTTCCTCTTTAGTTCCTGGATGGATGCCAGGACTCTGGTAAAAGGTAAAAAAAAAAAAGTTAGCCCTGATTCCATGGTGATGGTGAATCATTTTTAGTAGATTTTAGTTATGGAATCTTGTTAGAGGCTTTTCTACAGGCAAATGTAATTACTTCCAGTAGAACCCTCTTGTTCACATCTTTATTTGCTACTTCAAAGAACTTGAATTGATTAGTCAGGCCTGATTTTTCTATAGAGAAACCATGTTGTCTTTGTCCCAGTAGATTATATTTGCTTAAATATTCAGTGATCTATCCTTTTTTTTTTAACATTATTTTATTTGGTCATTTCCGAGCATTATTCATTGGAGACAAAGATCATTTTCTCTGCCCCCCCCCCCCCATCCCATAGCCGACACGCAATTTCACTGGGTATCACATGTGTTCTTGATTCAAACCCATTTCCATGATGTTGGTGTTTGCACCAGAGTGTTCATTTAGAGTCTCTCCTCAGTCATATCCCCTCCAACCCTGTAGTCAAGCAGTTGCTTTTCATAGGTGTTTTTACTACCACAGTTTATCCTCTGCTTGTGGATAGTGTTTTTTAGATCCCTGCAGATTGTTCAGGGACATTGCATTGATACCAATGGAGAAGTCCATTACCTTCGATTGTACCACAGTGTATCAGTCTCTGTGTACAATGTTCTCCTGGCTCTGCTCCTTTCGCTCTGCATCACTTCCTGGAGGTTGTTCCAGTCTCCATGGAATTCCTCCAGTTCATTATTCCTTTTAGCACAATAGTATTCCATTACCAACATATACCACAATTTGTTCAGCCATTCCCCAATCGAAGGGCATCCCCTCATTTTCCAATTTTTGGCCACCACAAAGAGCGCAGCTATGAATATTCTTGTACGAGTCTTTTTCCTTATTATCTCTTTGGGGTACAAGCCCAGCAGTGCTATGGCTGGATCAAAGGGTAGACAGTCTTTTAGCACCCTTTGGGCATAGTTCCAAATTGCCCTCCAGAATGGTTGGATCAGTTCACAACTCCACCAGCAATGAATTAGTGTCCCCACTTTGCCACATCCCCACCAGCATTCATTACTTTCCTTTGCTGTTATGTTAGCCAATCTGCTGGGTGTGAGGTGATACCTCAGAGTTGTTTTGATTTGCATCTCTCTGATTATGAGAGAATGAGAACACTTTTTCATGTGCTTATTAATAGTTTTGATGTCTTTATCTTAAAACTGCCTATTCATGTCCCTTGTCCATTTATCAATTGGAGAATGGCTTGATTTTTTGTACAATTGATTTAGCTCTTTGTAAGTGATCTATCTTTTATTGTAGATTTTATTACTTTTCCTAATATGGAAGGATAACCCATTAATCTGTAGTTTCCTGAATTCCATCTTGAATCCTTGGGACAAAGGGAAGTCATGATGGTCATCCCAGAATCTCAGAGTTGGGCATCACCTCAGGAGATGATGCCTGATAACAGCTCCCCTCTGACATAGCAAGCAGGATGTTATCAAGTTTATGTTTGAGGGTCTTTATCAAGAGGGAACCAGCTATCTCTGGAAGCAATCCATTGCTCTTAGGGATAAATCTATCATTCTGTAACTTCTGCCTTTCTTAGTACCAGTGTGATCTGAGCTAAGTCACTTAACCTCCAGGAGTCTTTATTTCCTCCATCTGTAAAATGAGGGGGTCAGATTATGCAAGTTTCTAAGGGCCTTTTCCAGCTTGAAATATATAATTCTGTTAGTATTCTCCTTAGTTCTACATTCTGCAACTGAAAAGAACGGGTAAAAATCTTCCATAGGACAACCCTTGAAATACTCAAAGTCTCTTCTATATCCACTAAGTCTTCTTTCTTCCCTGTCCATATTGCAATAAGGGAAGCTATATTAAACTGAGAGAATCTGCTTGGAGCATGTATTCAGAAATAAGTCCTATATTTTAGGAAGGACATTTTTAAGCTGTGGAGTGTCCAAAGGGGAACTAAAACATTGAGGGCTCTTAAAACCAAAACATAGGAAGAGTGAAAGATTTAGGCTTGATATGAGAGAGGGAGGGAGACAGAGACAGAGAGAGAGAGAGGGAGAAGGAGAGAGGGAGGGAGGGAGAGAAGGAAAGAGAGAGAGAGGGAAAGAAAGAAAGGGAGAGAAAAGGAGGGAGGGAGAGAGAGGGAGGAGAGGGAGAAGGAGAGAGAGGGGGAGAGAGAAGGAAAGGGAAAGAGAGGGAGAGAAGGAAAGGGAGAGAAAAGGAGAGAGAGAGAGAGAGAGAGAGAGAGAGAGAGAGAGAGAGAGAGAGAGAGAGAGAGAGAGATTCTTTCTGAGTGTAGAAGTATCAATATTTTCCTCAATATGCTTTAAGGCAAAAATAGTCATTTGAGTTTGCTATCTTTCTTCTTATTCCTGATCACACTTTGTCCTCTAATTAACAAGTGGTCCATCATATTATCTAGATGGCCAAGTGTCTGAATGTCATCTGACCATGCCAGTACCTTAATCAATAAGTTCCAATGTTCTCTATGATCTCAAAGATCAAATATATAAATTCCTTGAGTTGGTTATGTGATTCAGTGGACACAGAGTCAGATCTAAAGACAGAATGTCTTGGCTTCATATCTGACCTCAAATACTTTATAGCTGTGTGACCCTGGCCAAGTCACTTAACTCCCATTGCCTAGCCCTTACTGCTCTTCTGCATTAGAACCAATACATAGTATTGATTCTAAGATGAAAGGTAAAGGTTATATACATATATTTGTGTATTCCTTTTTTTTAAACATTTATAATGCTTTAGAACCTAGCCCTATTGTAGCCTTAGAAGACATTATAGTGGGATCTTGTTTTATGGGACCAATACGTTCTAAGATCCATTGTGTAAGATGAAAACTGCACCTAACAATTCCATCATTAGGTAGTTCTTATACAAACATGCATAGGCATTTTGTGACTTTTCTTAGGCTTATCATACAGACTTATCAAAAGCATTAATGAAACAAAGAGAAACACTGCCCTGACATAACTTATTTCAAGTAAGAACCATGGACAAAGACTGATGAGAAAGTGAACGGTTGGCATCAACTAATGTATGACTTACACTAACGCTTCTCACAGTGACAATGAGTGTGATGGATGAACTGCTGTGAGATTTTACACACTTGGGAAAATGGTGAGGATTTACTGTATCATTAAAATTTTTTATTTGACATATTTTTTCTGCCTTTACTTTTTTTGATTGCCAGATGAGTATATCAGTGTTTGCCCATGTTGAGGTCACGTTAAATGAGATTCTACTGGACTCCCTTTCACATAGAGATAGGCCAGCCAAACTGGCCTTTTTACCTTTTCTCATACTCGATGCTCTATTTCCAATCTTTATATCTCAGCCCCTGGCTGTTCCCCAAGACGTGAATACACCTTATTCTCACCTCTATCTTTGAGGATTCCTAGTTCTTTTAAGGCTCCATTATAGTGCCTTCTCCTGAAGACTTTTCTTATTCAATGGCTGCTAGTGTCTTCCCTACAAAATTATCTTGTGGATATTTTATATATGGGGAGATCTAAATGTCTTAGAGTTTTGGGTTGCCCCATTATATCTTTCTGTGTACATTTTGTCTTCCCTGGATAGATTTTAAATTCCTTATAGGCAGACTCATCCCCAGGCTGGTACATAGTAGGCATTTAAATGCTTTTCAGTCTTCCACTTTAGAGGCAAAACTCTTTTCGGGGGCCACCAGATTAATATTAACTTGAACCATACTGTGCTTTGTGGAGTTCTTTGTTCTCCTTATTTGAGAAACCTAACAAAAAAAGATATCCTTTTTAGTTTGCATTTTAGTCACAGTGTTTTTTTTTTCACCTGCCTGCTTTTTTGGGTACTTCTTGACCTTCTGATTTTTAAATATTCTCCAAGTTTCTTCTGGAGTTTAGCGATTTCATTATTTTCCCTACCCAATAACCTAAATGTTTAGTAAAAAAGAGATAAGCAAGTTTATAAGAATAAAGGATAGCTGAGGGATATATCATCCAATTGTTCTATTTGTACCCAGGAATTATAAAAATATTCAGCAAAGAATCTTCCAAATGTGGAATGATCTATTTCCCTTGTCCCACCTCTAGTCTAAGATCTTTGGTATTGTGGAAAGAGTATTGCTTCTGGAATCAAGGGACTTGGGTTCAAATTCTGCCTCTGGGGTCCTATCTTGCTCTAAATCTTAATAGGGTTCCTATATGACATTATAGTTTTACTGCTCGATTGTCTAATGTACCTCTGTTTACCGAGGCATGGAAAACTTTAGCATCTTTTGTTTTCGTATAAGTCATTCTATGACCTTTGATCAAAAATTTAATACTAGAAGGGCCCTTTGATAAAAGAATAATAGTATTTATATAGTACTCTTTAAAGTTTGCAAAGTGTTTGAAAACCACTTATTTCATTTTATCCTTTATAAGCATCCTGTGAGGAAAAAATTATATTATTCCCATTTGACAGATAAAAAAACTGGGATAGGCAGAGGTGAAGTGACCTGTCTTGCTGACTCCAGATGGAGTATTGTGTCCATTCATGTCATCTGGTCCAACTCCTTCATTTGACCGAAAAAGAATCAGAGGCCCAGATTGGTTAAATGGCTTGCCAAACTTCATATAGGGAGTAAGTGGAAGAACCAGGATTTTAATTCAGGGGCTGCCCACCAAATTCAATGTTCTTCTGTGGAGGTATTTTCTTGATCCAATAGACATCAATATCCAGCCCTCCATTATCTTCCAGCTCCAGAAAACTGGATAGATATAGAGGATGATGAAGATGTTTAGTGCCACGTCCTAATCTTTCCTCTCCTAAACTTTTTAATCTGTCAACATTTTGACAATTGTGAGGGCTAGTCTCAAAAACAAAAGCAGCATCTGCATTGTCTCTCCCAATGGCTTTCTGCAGACTCAGCAGGAGTAAGACTGTTGGAGATACTCTTCCTGGAACAAATGGCTAAATCTGTGTCCATCTTGCTTCTGATTCCACATTTTTTTTTTGCTATTTTAGCCAAAATCTTAATTGTTAGTTCAACTATAATTATTCAGAATCCTGTCCTGTCTCTTCCCACCCATTTGATCATTTGATCTCGTCCATCTTGACCTGTTGCCTTGAAATCCTCCTGCTTCTCCTAGTTTTTCTGAACTTTTGACCCCTGATTGATTCCCAACTATTTAATCCAAATTCCCTTACTGCCTTTCCCCTCCAGAGAATGTGGCAGTCAGGCAACCTTCTTCTTAAAACAATTCCTAATTCGCCAGTTCTCCATAGCTCAGCAGCACACAGCTCTTAAGTTCTGGCTGGCCCCAGCTGTTATCTTCTCTGCTTCTGCCTGGTGCTCAATGAGCAAGGTACATCTTGAACAAAGTATGAGCCTGCAAACTCACACTGGGGCACATGTTGTTAATATATTTTACTCTGGGAGATAGCATGGATCAACACCTCCCTTCTTCCTGCCCATCCTGTACACCCCCACTCTCTTGTTGGGCTTCTACTTGAATTTTCATTTTCCAGCTGGCTGCTTCCCTGCAATTTCCCCTACAAATTTCTGAGGACACAGATTTTTCTTCTGCTCTGGATAACCTTCTCTCATCCCACCGTTTGGGATTCATCACTGATCTTTCCCCTTTCCCTGACCCAGGCTCAAACCAGACTCTCATTTGTCTTTTGGGAGGATAATGTTTGACAGAGGAGGAATTCAAAATACTTTATAGTCTATAGGGTCAGAATCCTGCAACTCATGATGCAGAGAAGCCCAAGAAAAGAGGAAAAGGCTCTGAAGGTATTGTCAGGGACTCAGCTGTTGCTGAGTGTGGAACAGAGATTCACCACCAACATCTGGCATTCTCTGGGCCCAAGACCTAAGTTTTACATGGCACAGGAGACAGCTCCAGAGACATGGACACCTCAAAAGAAAACAATGCAGGTACAGCAACAATAGACCCTTTCAGCTATACTGCTCAGCTTGGAAGAGCCTCTTAACTGGTTCACTCTGCACCCCTTCCTTCTCTCTCCTCTCTCCCTATTTCCCTCCCTGTCCTCCCTTTCTTTTTTCCTTCCTCTCTTCTTCCTCTATTTCTACTCCCTCCTCCCACCTCTTCTCCTCCTTCCTCCTCTCTTCTCTCTTTCTTCCCCTTTCTCAGTCCTGCAGCCACATAGTAGATAGAGCACCAAGCCTGGAGTCAGAAAGACTCTTCTTCCTGAGTTCAAATCCAGCCTTTACTGGATATATACCAGACACTTTACTAGCTATGTGACCCTGAGCAAATCATTTTACTTTGTTTCTTCATCTGTAAAATGAACTGAAGAAGGAAACAGCAAACCCCTTCAGTGTCTTGGCCAAGAAAACTCCAAGTAGGATCATGAAGAATTGGACCCAACTGAATAACTCCATTTCCAACTTTTTAACTTCACTCAATTTAACTAACACACTCCTTTTATTTCTCACACAGGACACTCTGTTTCCTATCTCTGTGGCTGACCTTTTCACTGGCTGTTCTCTATGCCAGGAAAGCATTCTTTTTTATCTTTTCCTCATAGACTCTCTCTCATTCTTTCCCTCAAGATTCAGATGAAGTATCACTATTTGGAAATCGTTACTGATCCCTTCAACTACTAGTGCGCTTTTCTCCCAAATCAGCTTTTATTGAACTACTTGGTATTTATTTATAATTAATATATTTATAAAGCACTTTACAAATATTGTAAACAAGGGGGAGAAAGAGGTAGAATTTAGGTTTTGACTAAACATGAGAATTCTAAAGTAATAATATGGTCACAGTTTAAAAAATTAACTCTTAAATCACGAGTCTGTTAGGTGCTCTTAACAATTTAGTTTAATAGAGATATAATAAAAGAGAGAAATGTAGGAAGGAAGTAGAAAGTATTGCCTAGCTGGATACCCTATAATTTCTGTCTGAAGAAGTCTAGCTCACCATCTGGGAAGGGCTCTCAAGTCCCAATTTCCATGTGGAGTCATGATAGTTTCTTAAACCGGGAGTTCTGGTAGTGTCTTCAGCAAGGGTCCCACCAACGCAGCCTCCTCCAGAAAAGGAAGACCTCTCCAGAACCAGTCTCTCCAAAAACCAGGAAAGGAAGGCCAGGTACACATCCAGCAAGCCAACTCAGGATCCAGGGAAAGAGTCTCCTCCTTCAGTCCAGCTCACCGACATAGAGTGTCCAAAGACGAATTCCAAAGGAGAAGAAATTCAAAGAAGAAGCCCCTTGGACAGGAAGTTCAGGACTTTTTATAGTCCTTTTTCCACATTATTTCTGGTCCCTTCCCCACTTTACAGGAACCAATCACAGTCTTTTAATTTGCTTAGCACTGCCTGGGGGTAAGGGGTGTGTGTGGAATTAGCCTTTGGAGTGTAAGCTTACTCTAGTAAGTAACTCATGAATTCTCTTACTTAATGTTAAGTAGGGGTGCTTTGAGTTCTTGATTTGTCTAGCTAAAAATAGGCAAGGGGAGAGTTAATCCTATCTTCATAGAACCCGGGAGCCCCTTGCTGATTGAGCTTCAATTGCAGGCTGTGAGTTGCTGACAGGAGGGTCAGTTGCTAACAATTGGTGAGGTCAGTTGCTGACAATTAGGGCTGGCAATTGCAGGGAAGTTGGCTTCTGGGTGTGAGTTGATTGGTAGGGGTTACTTATTGGTGGTGTGGGTTGGCATTTTGTTGCTGGAATATAAAGGCGGGCCTGACCTTACTGAGAGGGCTTTTGGCTTAGGTGTTTAGAGGGCTTTTTGCCTCAGGGATCTCTAGAGAGCAGGAGGTCTGTCTCATATGCAAGGATCTGCTGTCAGTTGGCTACTGATAGTCTAGGCTGCTATAGAAAACTGATTGAAGGAGAGAGTGAGTGGTAGCTGTCTATTATTTTAGGGAGTTAGGTAGTTAGTGAATCATTTATAGACAGTGTCAGTTAGACCTGGTGTTTGCCAGGCAAGAGGAAGCTATCCTCAGAAGACAGTTAGAGGTAGTATTAAGATTTTTAGGTATATTTATTGGGTATAAAATTAGAATTTTCTCTTTCCTATTTTCTATCTTTCCCCCCTTTACTATATTCTTTTACTATCTCTATTTTAATTAAACTAAATTGTTAATTGTTAAAAGCTGATAGAAGTCTTCTTTTTCTGGCTTAAAGAGATAATATTAATTTACAATTCTACTGTATTCTCATTAAAACTTAAATTATTAAAAGCTGCTCTCTTATTTTGTCAAAACTCCTATTTTAACCCTTACACCTCTTTCAAAAGAAGGGAACAACTATTTAGTAGGTGCCTGCTATGTGCCATGCACTTTGATAATTAAGTATTCTCATTTGATCAGAAAAACCTGGGAGATGGGTGCTTTTATGATCCCCATTTTACAGTTGAAGAAATTAAGGTAAACAGAGATTTAGTGACTTGCCTAGGGTCACACACAGCAAGTTATTATCTGAGAATGAATTTGAACTCAGGGTCTTTTTAACTCTATGGTTCTATCTACTATACCACCTACCTGACTTTCTTTGAACTCATATTTTTTTCTTAACATATATGTATGCATATCAATGTATATACATACATATACATCATTACACATATATTCTTGTGGTATCTCTTGTTAACATGTAATTTCCTTACAAATCAGAACTGTTTATTATGTGTCCCCAGTGTCTAAAAGCACATTGCTTAACAAACCTATTATCATTACTGTGATATAGAATTTGTTTAAAAGTATGTAGCAAATTCTGTGTGAAGACAAGAATATAATTGAGAATTTTTGGTCAATTTGTAGTGCCTTTACAATACTATTTTCTTAATTCCTGATTATGACATCTGATTTTTCTTTAAAGAACCATTCAAAAGTCATTAGAACTCTGACTTGAACTAAGCAAAATAAACTCCTACAAGATTGGGAACAGTTGTCATCCTTCACCCTTCCCTACTTTGGTCTGGTTCCTAAGAGGTATTGTTCCAAGAGAAGTACCAAAATGCCCAGAGGCTTTTGCACAGTCAACCTTCCCTGAGTTTCACTTTTATTTCTTCTCTTGAAGCCTAGAAGAAAATTACCACTCCCCTCGATTCCAGTGAAAGCCCTAAAGCATCCATTCAGAGAAGGACAAAACTATTGGAAGTTTCCTTGAGTTGATCCCTGGGAAGGGAGTAGTTGAGATGTTAAAGGGTTGATGTTTGGAGTCCATTTAAGATCTTCATAGATAACTGGATGGAGATGCACTTTGCATTAGGACTTGGGAAGGAAGCTACTAATTGCTCATCAGAGGCAGTGGAACAAATTAGCAATATAATAAAAAAAAAAGGAGAATCAGATTTGGAGCTGAAAGGAACCTTATTATCACAGGGGTCACCTAGTATCAGCCTTCTCATTCTACAGATACTTGGTATAAATAAATAAAGCATCAGTGGCCCCCTGCCATTGAACCTCCAGAGCCATGCAGGCATGACAAATTGGTTTCAAGAAGAGTGAAGAGTTTCACTTTCAGCAAGTATGGAGAGCTAGGAAATTTTTACAGTGACTTGAAGAGAGCACAGTGTATTTGCATTTCCATCAGAAGCAAGTAACTGCTATGCATAAAAAGAAGAAAAAATTTTAATTAGTCTTCTGCCTAGAAAAGGAAATAATTAAAAAGAATACAGAATAATATCAGAAAAAATACACCTCCATAGTTTAGAAAGGGACACAGACAAGCTGGGGAGTTTTTATGATTGGGTTAAATTCCTATGCACTTAAAAAACCATACTATGCACAGAAGCTGGCAATTTCATTTATGGCACCATTTTCTGTTCTTTGGTGGCAGTGAAGTAGATAGAGCATTGGGCTTAGAGTCAGGAACATGAATTCAAAGTTTTCCTCAGACACTTAATAGCTGTGGAACCCGTTACTTAACCTTATTTGCCTCAGTTTCCTCATCTGTAAAATGAGCTGGAGAAGGACATGGCAAACCACTCCTGAATCTTTGTCAAGAAAACACCAAATGGAGTAAGGAAAAGTTAGACATGACTGAACCACTAATTTCTGTTCTTTATAATCATGTTTTGTTCATTAAGTTTATTATAAAAAGGAAAAATTTAATAAAAGAATACATCCTCACTATTAGGTGGAAAAAAGTGTCCATAAGAGAATGGAAGAAGTGCTTCAGTATAAAAAGAAATAAGGAAGTTCTGAAGAACCAGAAGGAAATAAATCCTGACCTCTTTTTAGGAGGTTGGTGTCTGGAAGTATATGATGGAGGAAGAAGCAAGACCACTGCATGATGAGCTCAGTAATTGACATTACAGTTTTCCTATAGCGAGGAAGCTGGATTATTTCAGAAGGAAACAGCTTCTTTCACTCCAAGGAATAATGACATAAATTCATAGGAGGCATCTAGAAAGAGGTCATTTAGAACTACATCATTTTATCTCCATGGGTAGTCTGACCAGCCTTTGTAACTATGTGCATAAAAGAAACTATATCAATACAACACATACACTTCATAAATTATCTACAGCATCAAGATGAAGGTGCACACTGACTTCACAGACCAAATAAACTTTGTTCTGCAGACATGGTTGGAAATTTCAGCATTTTCACTTCTGGGTAAAGGAGAAAGACAGCCAGCAAATAGACTCATGGCTTGTAGTACAAAGGGTGTGCCAAACTAGACTAGGAGAGGCAGCCAAGTCAATTGGATAAACATTCATTAAGTGTCTATTGTGTACCAGGCACTGTACTAAGCACTGGAGATAGACAGTCCCTGCTCTCAAGGAGCTAACAATTTAAAGGGGGGGGGGGCAGGAGGAGGGAGGAGTGGTGACAGCAGCCAAAAGGAGGCAGGAAGAGGAGGATGGGACACATGATGATGATATACAAGGACCAACCAGGCGTCTCTATATTATTTAGCAAGGACCATATCATGGAGTTTGCTGGAAAGGGTCAGAACACATGTCCATAGGAAATATCCAAGTTCAGCAGATGTGGGGGAGAAGGCATTGTTCTTTGATTCCATGCACTGCAAATATATTAAATACATCTGAAAAAGTTTGTTTTAGCTTTCAGGAATTAAATTTAAAAACAAATGATAAAGAATTTCCACATAAGTTCTCTAGAGTTGTATCATCCAAATTCTCCATCCCTTCTTTCCTCCCCACTCTTAGAGCTGACAAGTAATTCAATCTGGGTTATACAAGTATTATCACACAAAACATATTTCCATATTATTTATTTTTGTAAGTGAATAATCTTATAAAACCCAAACTCTAAAACATATACCCAAACACAAGTGATAAATCAAGTGCTTCCATCTGCATTCTCAGTCTAATAGTTCTTTCTCTGGAGGTGCATAGCATTCTTTTTCATAAGTCCCTCAGAATTGTCCTGGATATTGCAATTAGTATCAAAGTCTATCATATTTGATCATTTCACAATATTGCTTTTACTATGCACAGCATTTTCCTGGTTCTGCTTATTTCACTCTGTATCAGTTCATGGAGGTCTGTCTTTCCAGCTCTTTCTAAAATCATCCTGTTCATCATTTCTAATAGCACAATAGTATTCCATCATCATCATATGCCACAGTTTAGCCATTACCAAATTGAGGTACATCCCTTTAGTTTCTAATTCTTTAACACCACAAAAAGACAAATAGGCACTTTTCCATTTTTTAAATCTCTTTGGGATACAGACCTAATAGTGGTATCACTGGATCAAAAGGGTATGCATTCACTCTAAAACCCTTTGGGCATAATTCCAAATTGCCCTCTCTCCAGAATGGTTGGATCAGTTCCCAACTCCACCAGCAATGCATTAGTGTCCCATCCTTTTTTTTTTGGTGGCATTATTTGCCACATCCTTCCCAACATTTATTGTTTTCCTTGACTGTTATATTAGCCAATCTGATAGATAGGAAGTGGTAACTCAGAGTTGTTTAAGTTTGCAATTCTCTAATCAAAAGTGATTTAGAACATTTTTTTCCGATAATGATTGATAGCTTTGATTTCTTCATCTGAAAAATGCCTATCCATATCCTTTGACCATTTGTCAATTGGGGAATGACTTGGATTCTGATAAATTTGATTTAGTTCTTACCACTTCTAATATCTGTGTGATATAAACACTGATATATAAGCACTGGGGATAAAAAGAAAAGCAAAATATGGTTGCTGTCTTCAAGGAGCTCACATTCTAATGGGAAGAGATAATTTCAGATGAATGGCACTGTGTAGGGGGTTACCAAACTTGCCTTCTATTTCTGGGAATGTTTTCAAATCTTTTCTGGAAGGGATGGTTTGTAAGCATTTAGAAAGAGAAATGGTTAGCTCCTGCAAAACAGTTTAAAAATGGGTCATGTTCGACCCACCCCACTTTATTTTTTTTAATTGGCATATCAGCAGAATAATATAGTCCCACCAGAACTAAATTTTGCCAAAGCATTTGTCAAATTCTTTCATGATATCCTGGTTCAGATGTTGGAGAGTTGTGGGTTAGATTCAAAGGTATTCTGGAACCAGCTCACAGATTTTTTTGGTATCACCTCAGAAATTGGCAACAAATGTGGTTTTGATTTATTATTTTTTTCTAGACTTAAGAAAGTGATAAAGAAAATGTTAGCAGATTAAAATTTAAGTCTTTCCCCTCTCTGACCTACAAAAATCTATTCCTTTTTTCCCTGCACCATGTGACACCCTCATTTATGTGTTTATTTTTTATATTTAAATGTTTCCCTTGGTTCCCGTTCTGTTTAGGCTCTATTTGTGTGTATGCTGAGGGGAGAGAGGGAAGAGCTGGTTGCTAAACATTTATCAGCACCTCCTAGTTAGATATTGGAATCGCTTGTGGATTTAGAAATTAAACTATTCCCAAAGAAAAGTCATTAAAAGTTCAGCATAAACTCAGAGAGAGGTATTTAGTGGGGTGTGACAAGGCAGGCTCTGTTCTTGACTGTTCCCTGCTTTTCCATGTAGACACCCCTTCTAACTGATTGATGGGTTTAAGGCCTATTGGTTCCCCTCAACCTGGTTTAACACTACTTCTAAGACATGCTACAGCTTGGAAAACTGGTTGGCAGATGGACACCAAAGAAGGAAAGCAGTCCTGAAAGGGGCTCAGCAAGTGCTCACATCATGGGTCTTCCCCAAATACCCATCTCTGAAAGAAGGTCTAGCCCAGGCACGTGAAGATTTCCCCTGGAGGAAGGGGTGGATGAAAGCAATTTGTTCCAATAACCATGAAGGATGCGTAAGTAGGTTCTGTGGAGTGTTCAGAACTTGAATGCTTCAGATGTGGAAGAAGCTAAGGCCATCCACTGCATCCTGGGCCATTCTCCATCATCTTGACTTTTGATTTTGCTCCTGAATTTTGATGACTGGAAGAGAGAAAGTAAGACCCATTACTTTATGCAGCCCCTCTTCCCTCAAATCCAGTTTATAAGTGAATCAGAAGACATCACCAATGATGTCCTTTTGGTCTTCTTTGAATATAAAGGGCAACAACAATAGCTTTTTCATGTCATTAAAGCAATGTTCTCAGAGCTGGCTTTTGCTTACCTCAAGTCAAGGGTAATTTGATGATAGCATTACTGGAAGCTATTTCCCGCCCCCCCCCCCAACTGTCTATTACTTTATTTAGTTTGGATTAATTGTAAATTATTCTTTGCCCCTCTGATTTTTCACAAGTAGACACCCTGTCTGCAAATGGGCAGTGTATAAGGCATAACATATAGTTGAATTCTCTGTTATTCAAAGGAAAGACTGAATTATTTTAAGTCAACTGACATGGCAATGCCACAGTGGAATGTTTGCCAACTATTTTCAGTCTGATCCTATGCTTTTGTGTATACAGGATTCCCAGTAACGGCCTCACCAACAAATTCTTTTGTCTTTTTTGTGCCGCTCTTTATGTGGCTGTCACTTGTGTTGAATCACTTGACTCAACTGCTCCGGATTATGTCAGAATTAAATTATGTGGTACTTTGTGAGACAGGATGTGATGCAAGTATGTTGTAGATTTTTTCTCTGTATGTTTCTTAGAGGAGATTCAGATTTTAAATAAAAGAATTGGGAGATTTTCTGAAAGCGTTGTTTGGGGGGCATGTTTTATATATTTTTATAAATCAATGGATTTAATTTCTAAACTCTCAAGGTATGTGAACCATTACTAGTGATTAGATGATTTTGTTTCTGTTCAAAGTTCAGTAGAAATAAATATGTTTAGCATTGTAAAGAAGTTTGAAATTAATAATCATACTTGGGCTGTCAGTAATTTGGTTAACTCAAGCTCACTTTTCATCAAATGTGTTTTCTTGGTTTCTTTTGTTAACTTTTTATTTAGCTGGCTGCATCTAGATGTGCCCCTTTCTCCCTCTCTCTCTTCTCTGTGAGAATGAGAACTGCATTTAAAAAAAATCATTGGATAACACAAGCCATAAGGATTTTCATTCACAGTTTAAAGTGTTGTGCTTTGTGAAAAGAACTGACAGAAAGACAAAGCTGTATACCTAGGCACATTCTAAGCCCACACATGCTAAGTGACCTGTGAACTGAGGGTTAGTGCAGGGTCAAGCCATTAATACTAGAGATGGGGATGGATTCAGAGTAAAAATGCCCCGTCCGAGATTCCTAGAACATTGCCTCTTTGATGAGCAGCTTCAGAAAGATAACAATTGATTACTTTAATTTGACAAAGCAGATTTCTGGCATTTCTGTGGCTCAGAAAAAAAAATTCATACCAGTGCCTGGAAACCTAATCTCTTTTTAAGTGTTCTATTAATTACTGGGAGTGAGAATGGAGGGTGTTTGAAATGAGAATGAGATCGCCTTTTAAATACAGTGGCATTTAGGGGAATTTTACAGGAGGTAAAAAGGCAGAGTGGTTGTCCTTGTTGTTTTTCGAAGAAGTCTTTGTAGGACATAGCTCGTTGACATGACTATCTTGTAATTTTTAAATTTATTTAATTATGGAAAGAATAAGATAAATTGCTTACATTTTGTTGAAATCTCTAAGTAAACAAGCAGTTAATATATAAAACAAAAGATGATGAAAAGTCACCATAGATTTAGTAACATTTCCAGACAGTTTGTAGGGCTTGCTCTACTGAGAGACACTGTGACATAGAGTATAACATGGCCACTTGCTACTTGGGTAGAACTAATGGTATAATCTTGGGCAAGTCTCATAACCTTTCTTCCTGTTCTGTAAATGCTGTCCATGGTAGTTCCTTACTCCTCTCTCTCGCTGAAATGTCAAGCTTTATTGTCAGTCCTTGGTGCCTACCTGCCATTACCCCTTTTTTCACAAGGTGGAATTATTGGTTATCTGGATGACCTTTGACAAGCCAACTAACTTGTTCAGTTATTTTCAAAACCTGCTTGGGGTTTTCTTGACAAAGATACTGGAGTGGTTTGACATTTCCTTCTCTAGCCTTATATACAGTAGGGTTGGGCTATGTTTTGGAAGATTTCCAAACTGACCACTAAGAATATTCTCTTATTTATGTTCCACTTAAGTAAATTTTTCATGTAACTAAATCTCCCTTAAGCACCAAAACTTTTTTTAAAAATTATTTTATTGGTACTTCCAATCAGAGTAGAGTGAGTATAATTTATTTTGGGGGGTTACTGTTGTAAACCTCACTTATTACAATTTTCTGGATACAGAAACCCCTTTAAGACTTATGGACATGGAATTGGAAGACATATTAGAGATTATCTAGAACAAATCCTTTATTTTTCAAATTGAAGAAAAAAATTTTTTTCCATGATTGCCCAGATAACAAGTGATAGAGCTAATATTTGAAGCAAGGCCATTGTCTTCCAAACCTATTGGTTCCTACTTTAAACCTGCATCACACCATGCTGCTGATTCACAACAAACTCTGATTTCAGGGCATCGAATTTGGCACCAGTTGTACCTGAATGGAACTAAGAAACACGATGTCCTTCATTTTGTTCAGGCCTAAAAGAGACTTTGCAACTGACTATATAAAAGAGAAATAAAGAGGAGATTCGTTCTTCCCTTAAACTCAGATAGTTGACATCTTGATCATAGTCCCTTTGCCTGTTTAGTTCTCACGGTTTCCTGAGTCTGGGGAAAAAAAGGCGCTGCCCCAGCCTCTCCCCGACACATACACACCCAATTGGAGCCCACACAGTCAGATGTCTGAGGTTTTTTTTTTTTTAAATTAAATTCTTATTTTATTAATTTTCTTTTTGGTTCTGTGCCTCTCATTTTTATTCCTTTTCAGCTGCTTCACATTAAATTCTACTCTGTGGTCAAGACATTTCTCAAGATGGTCTCTGATTAAAACTTAATAAAATTTAAAACAGAAGCGAGTACAGAATAGAATCATAGAGCTGGAAGGGTCTTAGAGATGGTCTAGTTCGCTGCTCCTCATTTTACAGATGAGAAAATTGAGACCTAGTGGAGGGAAATAGCTTGCTAAAGGGATGACACAAACAACTCATTAGTGTCAGAGTCTGAATCTTGATTCTCTTGATTTCAAGGTCAGGGCTTTTATACACCAAATGCCCCTAATCTCTAAAGGAAAATAATCATCATTTTTGGAGCCACTGTCTTAAGGGTCAGCCTAGTTGGTTGGTGTCTGATTGAGTTCAAACAGACCTATTCTACTAGCTAGTCTTAGATACCAGAAGTGCCTAATATTCCTATCAAATCCAGCCAAGCTATTTTGCCATCTGCTTGCCACCCTGAGCAAAACCCCTTGGCCAGCAGCCTCTGCTCCATCAACTCTTTCCACCATAAATTCTGGGAACAATAATCAAATTAATAGTACAACCACTTCTGGAAAAGGCATGCCAGCTGATGGCCCTATATAACATTAACCCTCTCTGTGACGCCTTTGGCCAAAATTCCCTTCCCTTGCCACTACATTACCCTGTAAGTTTTGTCATTTGTTAATAAAATGTAAGCTCCTTCAGGGTGAGGGTGCTCTCTCTTCTTATATTTGTATCCTCAGCACTTTGCAGAGTGTCTGGCATATAGTAAACACTTCATAAATTTTTTTAAATTCATTTAGTTAAAGGAATAACAATTTAATTCAAGATTGATCCCACTGTTACTCATTGAGTACTTATTTACCCAGCATTATAGAATTCTGAAGTTAGAATTTTGTGGTTTCTGATCTTAAAAAGTTTACACTTTTGTTTTGAAAGTAAGATTTACACACAAAACAAGTAGTGGCATATACAATACCATAAATAACCAAGAGTTTAACAAAATAACAAAAAACAAAACAAATGATATAAGGCAACCAGGCATAGGGGAAGAGGACATTGTTGGCTACATTATTCATTGGCTTTTTTCAGGTTCATCTTCCTTGATTTCTATAGTATTTGAATCTTGATTATTCTGTTCTGCTTACCCTTTTCTCCTTTGACTTCAACCATCATTCATTATCCTGCCTCTCTTTCCTCAGCGCTGACTACTACTTTCTCTCCCTTTTCTTGTTTCTTCCCAATTCCCAAATGTTAGCATACCACAGAGTACTATCCTTGGCTTTCTGTTCTTTCTTGACATTTTCTCCCATGGAAATGACATCCAGTTCTATAACTTCATCTCTACACCAGTGTCTGCCACATTTACACCCATAACCCCAGCTTTTCTCTCAGTGTCTAGTTCCTCACTTCTGACTGCTTGCTAGATATTCCCACCATCTATTCCCCAAACCTGGCATTTGATATGACTTTGACATCAAGATAACTGCATATTTTGAGTATTGCCTGTGGAATTCACACTCTGAGAAGCCCCCTCAGGCCACCAGAGCTTCAATTATAGCTCTCTAATGGACTCTTGCCTGAAATTCAATGTAAGAGATTTATCATGAGATGTTGCCTGCCAGTAGACAAATGTTTCTGGCAACAGCATTCATAAAACAATTTACTAAGGTAGAAAAGTTGTGATCTGTACTAGTGGCAGGTCCTATTCTGATGAAAGTGTTGAAATCAATCCTTCTACTGTCCCAAATTTTTCTATTATCCTTCTATTATACCTGTACCTAGAAATATTGATGTAAATCCTCTACTATCCCCAAATCATTATATCTGAAGCCAAACTCATCACCTTCTCCCCTCCCCACCTCATCTCTCTCAAATGTCCCCATTTCTGTTAATAATACCACCATTATTCTAAGAAACCCTCAAGACCTGAGTCATCTCTAAGGCCCTCCTTCCCCTCACTCCTAACATTTCTTCTTGGTTCTGTCATTTTCTTTTTGATAATTTTTGACAATATTGTTAGATGAGAGGTTCTTAATCTTTTTTGAAGGCGCTCTTTGGCAATTTAGTTGAAACCAGTGAATCCTTTCCTGGAATAAAATTTGTAAGTGTTTAAAATAAAATATGTAGCATTAGAAAGGAAATAAATTATGTCATTAAAAAATTAATGGAATCCAGTTAAAAAAACTCTTGCTTTTGACCCTATTTCCCCTTCTATATTATATTCACACTGATATCACCTCTTATTAAAGCCTTAGTTGATAATAGTCTCCTAACTGGTCTTTCTTCCCCCTCACTCAGTCCTGTATAACACTGCCAGATTGATTTTAAGTCATTGCTATTATTATCTCACTGTCATTAAAAAAAAAACAAAAACAACCTTTCATACCCCTTCTTATAGGACAATGTCCAAATTTCTTAGTCTAGTATTAACAGTCTGTTTTCATATTTCTAGCCTTGTTATACCTATCCAAGAACTCTTTGCTTTGTCCAAACTGGTCTCTTAGCAGAAAGATTTTCTGCATCCTGCCTCCAAGCATTTGACAGTCTGGCAGCTTTTATATAGTCCCCCCTTCCCCCTCCCACAACAGCTTTCATTAAAGGAACAGCTTCTGTCTTGCTTATTTCCTCATGACTAGCCCATTCTGGAATCTTTGAAACCTTCCTTCCCACTGAAAGGTAAGATTCCTCTCTCTCCTTCCCCTGATGAACACCTCTAATTCTGTTTTACCCACACCAGAAGTGTCAAACACACAGCCCACTAGCCTCCCTTTGTTCACACTTTGAGTGTGGCTGAACAAAATTAAAATGTAACTGGAAAATTTTTAGCAAAATAAATAAACATACATACATACAACACAGATAACTTTACATTTAAAATTCAGTCAATATGTGGCCCTCAGGGATCCTTATGTGTTTAGTGGCCAGATTTCTTTTTCAGTTTGGTAGCATTGGTTTACACCATTCAATATGGGACTTAATTACTTTTTATTGTGTTTCTTTGTGATTTTTTCCAGGTGTGTGTACACACACATACATACACATAAATGTATATATGTCTATATGCATGTATGTGTATGTATTTACATGTGTAAATATACATGCATACACAAAAAAGATATATACATGTATTTATATATAACCTTTTTTGTGGAATGGATTGTAAAAATTAAGAGTGTAGTTTCTGTCTTAGATTTCTTTATAGCTCCCATTACTGGCTCCAGACCTGCTGATAGATGAATATAGATTCACAAATAAGTAGAGTGGTAAGTGTTGGTTTGCATGGCATTATTTGAAGAATCCCATAAAGGTCTAACTGTTCAAAAAGATTTTCCTGTTGGGAGTACAGTATATGTAATAAATGGTCATTGAATGACATTTTCCAGTAGAGGGGGCATCTAGGTGGCTTAGTGAACTGAGAACCAGACCTAGAGATGGGAGATTCTGGGTTCAAATTTGGCTTCAAACACTTCCTAGCTGGATGACCCTGGACAAGTCACTTAACCCCCATTGCCTAGCTGTTACTGCTCTTCTATCTTATAACTAATTCGCAGTATTGATTTTAAGATGGAAGGTAAAGAGTTTAAAAAAAAAGAAAGAAATTTTACCATTAGAGAGTCATTCTTCTATGTTAATCATGGCCTCAACTATTGGTGTTCTTGAAATTCAAATAGTCCTAGGATAGGTGAAAAACACATTAAATAGCTACAGGCTTTTAATTTGTTAAGTTGATGTTTGCATGGAAAAAAGAGATTGCAGGATAGCTTAAAATACTCTAGGCTTCTGCTGGAGGAAGGAGCAAGGGAAGGCATTCATTCAAAGGAGATAGAAAGAGAACAATGACAAACTTTGGCTGCCTTACAATTTTGTCTATGGCTGGGCCAGCAGATTAGTATGGGAAAACTGTCTCCTACACATGTGACATCTATTGTTTGAAAATCATAATACAACGAATTCTCATCATTTGTTTTCTCCAAAACCACATCAAGGAGAATCCATCCCCAATTTTTTAAAAGTGCATTTATAAGTGTTTTATTCTAGGTTTTCATTGCTATCTTTCAAATTCAGTTTCTGGTGAACTGTGCCTTGCTCCTAGAAGGAACCAAACCAATACTCATCATAAAGGGATGCAGCCACTTTAACTGAAGCAGTTTGTGAAATGAAGGCTTGCTAAAGGCTTTATTTTTTATAAAAATAAACAATTTTTGAGTGAAGATTGAATTATGTCTCTCTCAAGTTAAAGAAGTTAGTTAACTGATTGGAAGGAGAAGGCTAAAAAGTAAAATGGAAAGTTATCTATCTTCGTTGCATTCTGAGTACCTGGTACATAGAAGTATGAAATAAATTTTTATGATGAGGATGATGATGTTGTGATTGGGGGAAAGTAGCTACATAGATGCCCTCAAATGCTGTTACTTCACTTTTGCCTCATGGCAGAAAGGACTCCAGATCAGAAAGCCCAGAATAAATTAGAAAGAACTAAAGACTTAGAGCTGGAATGAATCTCAAAGTTCCTCTAGACTTTACTTTTGCAGATCAGGAAAGTAAGTTCTTAACTGAGGATAAATGACTTGTCCAATATCACATAGCTAGCAAGTAATTAGTAGAGTAGAGATTCAAACCCAGACCCTTTGACTCCAGATCTAACATTCTTTCTTCCTTACTACTCTGTCCCTTAACTCTGCTTCAAATCTTCAAGCATCTTTTTTCCATGCTGGGACAGAGACGAGGCTCAGAGCCCAAAGAAGTAAAAGAAATTTAAACTCAATTAAACCTGGAATCTGTGAGGAAAACTGGAAGTTGAAGTACCAAAGCGAGTAGGTGAGAACAAGGAAATTTGCTATTTTTGTGTTATAAAAGAAATAATATGGAAATTTCTAGGAATCAAATGCAGAGGCAGAAGAAATGAAGTAATGTGCCTTTATTTTAAATGTTACTAAAAAAAATCTTTAAATACAGCCTCTGTTAAATGTTGACTCTGTTTTGCTATTTTAAGCTCTGTTTAAAATATGCCACCCAAATTTCAGGTTGGTTCCTGAATTTCTTTTCAAGGTTGAAACACCAAGCAGCAAGGCATGAAGCAACAGCCAATGTTGGCCCCAGAACATTACGACATCAAAGAGGCTGAGTGAGAAATGTATAAGTAGACATAGGAAACTGGAACTTTATGGAGGAGACTTACCAAACATAACTCCCCTTCAAAGGATCCATCCTGGATTTGTAATTTATGTTGCTCTCAAGGCCAAAAAGGAATCTATTTTGAAAGTACTTATTACATTAGAAAATAGATACTATCTATCTGTAGACATTTATTAAGTGATCATTGTGTGCCAGGCACTATACTCGGTGAAAGTTTGTATATTCCTTTGATTTAGAATCTTTCAGAGGGTTGTAATTTATGATGTTCTACACAGCCATTGAAACTACCTTGACCTACCATGTTACACGAGCCAAAAAGGCAGAGAGAGCTAGCTATACCCCCCCAAAATTCAGTACTTGTATAGATGGATGGAAGCAGATATGGTATTTTATTGGTGTTTGAGCTGTGAATCAGTGCAGTCTCTAAGAAGGAAATCTGGCAATGTGGAATGAGGCATCAAACTGATCATGCCTGATAGGTGGGTAGAAGGGGCTATGGTCTGCTTCAGTGCAGGGAGCACCTACATCTCTAAGTTGGAAGATCACCACAGCATCCAGGAAGCTTTACCCAGACTCTCGAAAGCTTAGAGTTGAACCGAACTTCAGAAGCCAGTTACTCCATTCCATTCCTGAACAAAATTTGTGTATTCAGTCCCTTCCTTCCCTCAACGAGTAGTTACTCAGTTTTCATTTCAATACCTTTAGAGAGGAAGAAGCTGCTATTTTCTATTGTAGCCTTTTTCTATTTTGAATAGTTCTGACTATTGTTGTTTGGGTTGTCTCAGTTATGCCCAACTCTTTCTGACTGCTTTTGGGTTTTTCTTGGTAGAGGTACTAGAGCACTTGGCATTTCCTTCTCTAGCTCATTTTCTAGACGAGGAAACTAAGGTGAACAGGGTTAAGTGACTTGTCTAAGGTGACATAGCGAGGAAGCATCTGAGGAATATTTTAAACATAGAAAGATGAGTCTTCCTAACTTTAGGCTCAGCAATTTTTGCACTGTGGAGCTACCATACTGCCCCTAGCTCTGATTATTAGGAAGCTTTTTCTTCTCAAGAGTCTCAATTTATCTTCTGCACATTACACCCATTGCTTTGAAAGTACTACTGTGTACTTCCTTAAAAACTGGATAGAGGAGAGACAGAGAGACTATTTTTTTTGCCTTGCAATCATTCAATTCAAATCAATTCAGCAAATATTTGTCAAGTGCTTGTAGTGTGAAAAACTGTGTCTTGGAGGTACAAAGACAGATGTCTAAAAGGAAGTTAAAGTTTACATACTGAGCAATAGCTCAGTAAGTATATATTTTATACTATTTATACTATTTTAGTATGCCACTGGTTTTGTTTTTGTTTTAGTAATTTCCTAGGATGATCGCTATCCTTATAAGCCATCTATTCCTCCTTATTTTATAGCAGAGAATACCAAAGACCCCCCCCCCCCAATTCAGTGACTTCCTTAAGGTCACTCAAGTAGTGACAAAGGTCAAATTTGAACCCTGGTCCTCTGACTACAAAGCCAGTGCTCTTTCCATGATTACCTTGCTACATCTCCCTGGTTATAGTGCTCTAAATAACTTGGTGTTACTTGATTAGATTAGTAACTATTTCTACTACACATTGGCAAATCATGTATAACCAAGTTTTAAAGAATTATCTTGGAGCATGGTGAGATACAATTGATATGCCCTTGATCACAGAGACAGAAGAGACAGAGACAGAATCCAAACCTATGTGTCAAAGGCATGACTCAAACCTGTTGCTGTCTAACACTAATACCAGCCTTGTGGCCACTTTACAGCGAGAGTATAAAGAAAACATCACCTCAAGCTGGCACAATTAAAGCATTACTAATGGAAATGGAGGGAGACAACCCCAGACACAGGGACTTAGAGAAGCTTGGTTAGCCAGTTAACTACTCATGTAACCATGAAATCCTCCTCCTACAACGTGCAATTTATGACAAACCTTTTTGGTCCCTGTGGCTCCATTACAATGATCAAAGCTAAAATAACAAATGTAAACAGTACAGTTGGTTGATGCATTTTTAAAAAAATGATTTATGAACATTAGCATTTAGTTTGCTATAGAAAATGTGGGTAGGTAAAAATATGACTTCTTAATTTCCATGATATATAATTCTGAGTGAATAGAAGTACTTGGAATATTTTTAACATGTCTTTTCTTGTAGAGTGTGGGGAAAGTGTAAGTTAGGGAGAGGGAAGGAAAGAAAGAAAAGTTTGAATAATGTAAGCTAGTGATCAAACCCAGTGAGTCTTATGTATAAGTGAAACTAAGAAGTTGACATGAATAATATAATTAATGAATCCCTTGAAGTACAGAAAAATATTTTGTTTTTCCTTCAATCCATCACCTCTCTGCTGGACTATTGAGGTAGCCTTCTAAACGTTTTTCCTGTCTTAAATCTTTGTCCTTGATGATCCATTTTTCTAATCACTTCCCAAAATGATTTTCTTAAAGTGTTGGTCTGATTTAGATAGAAGTTGGTCTAAATTAGAAGCCTTTCAATAAGATCAGGAGTGAAGCAAGAATGCCCATTATCACCTCTGTTATTTAACATTGTACCAGAAATGTTAGAGGTAGAAATTAGAGAAGAAAAAGAAATTGAAGGGATTAAAGTAGGCAATGAGGAAACCATCACTCTTTGTAGTTGATATGATGGTAGATTTAAGAATCCTACAAAATCAGCTAAAAGGCTAGTGGAAATAATCAACAACTTTAGCCAAGTTTCAGGGTACAACATAAACCCACATAAATCATCAGCATTTCTACATATAGAGTGTGGCTATCAATATTTTTGAAAAACATTTTTCATTATTATCTCTTTGGGGTACAAACCCGGTAGTGGTGTTGCTGGATCAAAGGACATGCATTCTTTTAAAGCCCTTTGTATATAATTCCAAATTGCCTTCCAGAATGGTTGTATCAACTAACAACTTTATCAGCAATGTGTTCATGTCCTAATTTTCCACATCCCCTGCAACATTTATTATCACTTTTCTTTGCTGTCATATTGGCTAATCTGCTAGGTGTGAGGTGGTACCTCAGAGTTGTTTTGATTTGCATTTCTCTAATTATGAGAGAACACTTTTTTCATGTGTTTACTAATAGTTTTGATTTCTTTATCTGAAAACTGCCTATTCATGTTCCTTGACCATTTATTAATTGGGGAATGGCTTGATTTTTTGTACAATTGACTTTGCTTCTTATAAATTTAAGAAATCAGACCTTTGTCAGAGGTTTCTGTTATAAAGATTTTTCTCAATTTGTTGCTTTCCTTCTAATTTTGTATGCATTGGTTTTGTTTGTACAAAACCCTTTTAATTTAATGTAATCAAAATTATTTATCTTACATTTTGTAATATTCTTTATCCCTTGCTTGGTCTTAAATTCTTTCCTTTCCCATAGATCTGATAGGTATAATATTCTATGTTTACCTAATTTACTTACCATTTCCTTCTTTATATTTAAGTCATTTACACATTCTGAATTTATCTTGGTGTAGGGTGTGAGATGTTGATCTAAACCTAATCTCTCTCATACAGTTTTCCAATATTCCCAGCAGTTTTTTGTCAAATAATGGGTTCTTGTCACAAAAGCTGGGGGCCTTTTGGGTTTATTGAATACTAGCTTCCTGAGATCATTTTAACCTAGTCTATTCCATTGATCCTCCCTTCTGTCTCTTAGCCAGTACCATATTGTTTTGATGATTATGCTTTATACCATTTACTGCTAGGCCCCCATCCTTCACATTTTTTTCATTAGTTCCCTTTGATATTCTTGATCTTTTGTTCTTCCAAATGAACTTGGTTATGTTTTTTTCTAATTCAGTAAAAAAATTTTTTTGGTAGTTTAATAGGTATGGTACTAAATAAAGTAAATTAATTTGGGTAGGATTATCATTTTTATTATATTAGCTCATCCTACCCATGAGCAATTAATGTTCTTCCAAATATTTATATCTAATTTTAATTGTGTGGAAAGTGTTTTGCAGTTGTGTTCATATAATTCCTGTGTTTGTCTTGGCAAATCAATTCCTAAATATTTTATATTATCTAGGGTGATTTTAAAAGGAATTTCTCTTTCTAATTCTTGCTGCCAGGATATGTTGGAAATATATAGAAATGTTGATGATTTATGAGTTTATTTTGTATCCTGCAACTTTGCTAAAGTTGTTGATTATTTCCACTAGCTGGTTTAGTTGATTTTCTAGGATTATTTAAGCAGACCATTATATCATCTACAGAGTAGTAGTTTAGTATCTTCATTGCTTACTTTAATCCCTTCAATTTCTTTTTCTTCTCTTATTGATACAGCTAATGTTTCTATTACAATTTTAAATAATAGAGGTGATAATAGGCATTCTTGCTTCATTTCTGATCTTATTGGGAAGTCTCCTAACTTATCCACATTGCATATGATGCTTGCTGATGATTTACAGTTATATTGTTTATTATTTTTAGGAAAGACCCATTGATTTCTATACTTTCTAATGTTTTCAATAGGAATGGGTGTTGTATTTTGTTAAAGGCTTTTTCTGAATCTATTGAGATAATCATGTGATCTCTGTTGGTTTGGTTGTTGATATGGTCAATTATGAGGATAGTTTTCCTAATAGTAAACTATCCTTGCATTCTTGGTATAAATTCCACCTGGTTATAGTGAATAATCCTGATGATAACTTGCTGTCTTTTTGCTAATATTCTATTTAAGATTTTTCATCTGTGTTCATTAGGGAGATTGGTCTCTAGTTTTTCTTCTTTGATTTTGGTCTGCTTGGCTTTGATGTTATAAAAGGAATTTGGTAAAACTTTTTCTTTGCTTATTTTGTCAAATAGTTTGTATAATATTGGGATTAATTGTTCTTTAAATGTTTAATAGAATTCATTTGTGAATCCATCTGACCCTGGGGATTTTTTCTTAGGGAGTTCCTTGATGCAAGCCATCAATTTATTTTTCTGAGATGGGATTGTTTAAGTATTCTATTTCGTCTTTGTTGATCTAGGCAGTTTGTATTTTCTGTAAATATTCACCCACATAATTGGGCAAAATAGATCTTAATAATTACCTTAATTTCCTCTTCATTAGAGGTGGGGGGTTGTTCTTTTCATCTTTGATATTGCTAATTTGATTTTTTCATTCTTTTTTCAATTAGATTATTAGAATAACTGGTACTTAATCTATTTTATTTGTTTTTTCAAATTACAAGCTCCTAGACTTATTTATTAAGTCAATAGTTCTTTTACTTTCAATTTTATTAATTTCTCCTTTGATTTTTAGGATTTCCAATTTCGTTTTTATCTGGGAATTTTTAATTTGTTCTCTTTCTAGTTTTTTAAGTTGCATGCCCAATTCATTGACCTCGTCCCTCTCTGATTTGTTGACATATGCCCTCAGGGATATAAATTTTCCCCTCTTTGGCTGCTTCCCACTGCTTTGCCTGTATCCCATAAATTTTGATATGTTGTTTCCTCATTGTCATTCTTTTCAATGAAATTAGTAGTTGTTTCTTTGATTTGTTCTTTGACCCACCAGTTTTGAAGAATTAGATTATTTAGTTTCCAATTAATTTTAAAATTGGCCTTTCTGTAAGCCCTTATTGATTATGATTTTTATTGCATTATGATCTGAAAAGGTTACAATTTTTATTTCTGCTTTCCTACATTTATTTACAATCTTTTTATGCCCTAGTACATGGTCAATCTTTGTGTATGTGCCATGTGCTGCTGAAAAGAAGGAATATTCCTTTATATCCCAATTTATTTTTCTTTAGGTATCTATTAGCTCTAATTATCCCAACATTTCATTCACTTCCCTTACTACTTTCTTATTTATTTTTTGGTTTGATTTATCTAGTTCTAATAGGGGAAGATTGAGGTCCCCCACTAGTATGGTTTTACTATCTACTTTCTCCTTAAGCTCCTTTAATTTCTCCTTTAGAAATCTGAATGCTATACAGTTTGGTGCATATATGTTGAGTACTGATATTTCTTCATTTTTACTGCCTTTCATTAAGATCTAATTACTTTCCTTATCTCTTTTAATCAGATCTATTTTTGCTTTAGCTTTGTCTGAGTCAGAATTTCTACTTCTGCCTTCTTTGTCTCAGTTTCAGCCCAGTAAATTTTGTTCCACCCTCTTACCTTTAAAGACCCTGTGTATGTCTACCTACTTCAAGTATGTTTCTTGTAGATAACATATGATAGGATTCTTGTTTTTAATCCATTCTGTTATCTGCTTCCTTTTTATGGGTGAGCTCATCCCATTCACATTCACAGTTATGTTTACTATTTCTGTATTCCCCTCCATTTTGACTTCCTCCTTTGATTCTTCCTTTTCTTTTATGCCTCTTACCCTCCACTCTAACTTTTTGCTTTTGGTCAGTCTCCCCCCTTTCCCTTCCCTAATGTTATTCCCCTTCCCACCCCCTCTCTGCATATTCCCCTCTTCCTATAGTACTTTTAAATCTCCAAACCTTTCCCTCCCTTGTATTGCTCCCCTCCCTACCAGCCCCTTTATTACCCTTCTATTTCTCCATAGGGCATGATACAATTCTCTTCCCTAATGGATCTGACTGTTCTTCCCTAAGCCAATTCCAATGAGCATAAGATTTAAGTATTACCTGCCACCAACCTCTTCCTCTCTTCCATTGTATTGGTCTTACCTCCCCTTCCCTCCCCCACCTCGTATGCTTCTTTTTGAAATATATATTTACCCCATTTCATCTCTTTTCTCATTTCTCTTAGTATTATCCTCTTTTTACCCCTATTTTTAAATATTTTTGACATATCATCCTATACAGTTTACCTCTATACCCTCTAAGTATACTTCTAGCTACTCTGATGATTATAACAATTTTAAGAGTTACCAATATCATCTTTTGATGTAGGAATACAAATCATTTCATTTTATTGGATCCCTTAAAATTTCTTTTTCTTTCTTAATTACCTTTTGGTGATTCTCTTGAGTTCTCTATTTGGATGTCAAATTTTCTGTTTAAGTCTGGTCTTTTCTTCAGGAATGCTTGGAAATCTTCTGTTGTATTAAATGACTATACTTTCCCCTTCAAGAATATAGTGAGGGGGCAGCTGGGTAGCTCAGTGGACTGAAAGCAAGGCCTAGAGATGGGAGGTCCTAGGTTCAAATCTGACCTCAGACACTTCCTAGCTGTGTGACCCTGGGAAAGTCACTTAACCTGCATTTCTTATTTAAAAAAAAGAATATAGTCAATTTTGCTGGGTAGTTGATTCTTAATTGTAGTCCCAGTTCCCTTGCTTTCTGGAATATCATATTCCATGCCTTCTGGTGCTTTATTGTGGATGCAGCCAGTCCTGTGTAATCCTGACTGTGGCTCCATGATATCTGAATGGTTTCTTTTTAGCAGCTTATAGTATCTCTTCCTTAGTCTGGGAGTTCTTGAATTTGGCTATAACATTCCTGGGCATTGTCAGTTGGGAATTAAATGCATGAGACGAGCTGTGGATTCTTTCAATCTCTGCTTTACTCTCTTGCTCAGGAACATCAGGGCAGTTTTCTTGGATAGTTTCCTGTAGAATGATGTCCAGGCCTTTTCTTTGGTCATGATTTTCAGGTAGCCTAATAATTCTTAAATTGTCTCTCCTGGATCTGTTTTCCAGGGCAGTTGTTTTATCAATGAGGTGTTTCATATTTTCCTCAATTTTTTCAGTCTTTTGATTTTGTTTATAGATTCTTGCTGCCTTATAAAGTAATTTGCTTCTAATTGTTCAATATTAATTTTAAAGACTGAATTTCATCCTTGAATTTTTGATCCTCCTTTTCCTTTTGATCTATTTTTCTTTGTAGAGCATTTTTTTATCTTTTACTTTCTTTGCCTTGTTTTCAATTCTGTTGGTTTTTTTTTTGGTCAATTCTGGTTTTAAAGAAACTATTTTCTTGTTTTTGTTCATATACCTCTGTTTCCAGTTGATCTATTTTTGCTTTTTAAGTTCTTTTCCCTATTTTTTCAACCTCTCTTAATTGTTTTTTGAATTGTGTTTTGTGTTCTTCCAGAGCCTGAGTCCAATTTGCAGGAGTTCTTGAGTTTTTGTTGGTGTCCATTGGTCCTCCTCTGTTCCATTTGTTCTTTGTTCATTATATGAATAAAAACTGCCAATTGTAATTTCTTTTTTTCTTTTTCTGTTGTTTTCTCATATTTTTTCCTTCTTTCTCTCTTCTTATTGGCTGTATTCTTGATTCTTTGTTTATTTGATGGATCTGTGAGTTTGGGCTTTTCTGCCCTAAAGGGGCTTCTTCTATGCTCTGTTGATTAACTTGATTAGGCAGATGGAGCTGACCTGTTGTATTAATATGCCCTACAGCCACAACTTCCACAGCTTCCAGCAGAGACTGAAGGTGAATGTGAATATGTGGTGGTTGAGGGTAGTTACCCTTGGTAAATCTACTCCTTTCTGCCAGCTGCCTCCCTGCCAGCTGCTCAGTCAGAGCCCTGAGCTTCCCATGTTGGTACCCAGGTACTCTGTTGCTATTGCAGTTTTTGTCCTGGTATCCCAGGCAACTGGATTTTTTACTATGGATTTGGGCTTTTCTGCCCTTTTTTTTCTCTAGAGGCTTATTCTCTGTATTATTGATAAATGGAATTAAGCCAGTTGATTTTTCTGGCAGAGCTGAATGTTCTGAGAGGCCAAAACTTCCTACAGCAAAGGCCTAAGATTGAGGTTTGGTAGCTGAAGGCTTTGTGTCTTCTTCTCTGCTTCTCCCCTCCAGCTGCATCCTTGCCAACTGTGGTCAGGGCCCTGAACTTTGCGTAGTTGTAGTAGCAAGGTACTCTGTCCCAGTTGGAGCCTTCACCGTGAGACCCCAATCACCATCCGAGTCTCAGCACAGTAGGTGGAGGAGTGGCACTGGGACCTTCCTTCTTTCTTTCCCTTAAATCCAAGAATTCAACCTTCTCTGTGCACCTTTTAAATTGAACTGAGGAAGAGGGTCCCGCAGCCCTTTCTTGTTGTTGTATTTGGTTTTCTGTCCCCCTTGAAATGCTTTGTTTTGATTGGTGTGGAAAGATTTTCACAGAGAAATCATTTTTTGCTGCTTCTAAGCCACCATCTTGACACCACCCCCATTCCCACTTCTTTTATATGTTCCTGTTTTCTCCACCCATTATAAGGAAGTTGAGATAAATTATTTCCTAAGACAGCAGGTTGGAGGAAACAAGCTCTTGTAAAGGAGGGAGAGAGCCTCAGTGGGAGTCAGAAGGGAGGCACATTCATTTTGATGGTGTTGGATATACTTCCTCAACCTGTAGCACCTTTCCTTTCAGAGTTTATCTTATCTATTAGAGCTCCTAATTGTACCTTCCAGCAGTTCTTAAAGTATGGTTCAAGGACTTCTAGGAATTCCTGAGACCCTTGTGTGTTTGGGTCCAAATGTCAATATTTTTCATCATTATTTATCTATAAAAAATCTCCCTTTTTCAAAGATATATATTTGATACCATATTTTCTTCATATACATCAACCAAATCAAAATAGATTGAATGCAAAAGTAGACATGAGCAATGCCACTCTTCTCAGTATTTTTTGCTCTGAAAAATATAGTTCTTTTTCATAAAATATTATTTTAATATGTAATAGATTGTTTTTGTTTTTAATGAATAATTTTTAAATATCATCAGTTTGGATTTCTGATATGGTAAATTTGACAATCCACATAAACAAAAGCTCTTCAGGGTCCTCAGTAACTTTTAAAAGTATAAAGAGGTTCTGAGACCAAAAACTTTGAGGGCTACTGCTCTCTACTTTACAAAATTTGCCAATCATTACAAAGCAGCTGGATCCTTACTTTTTCCATTCTGAACCCTTTTTACTCCTCTGTATCTTCAGATCCAAATACTCCATTGTATCAAAGGCTATCACTGACCCAAAGTATAGCAAAAAGACACTCCATCCTTTTAACTTTTCCCATTTATATATTTTTTTAAATTTCCCAAATGTTCAGTCCCCACCCCAACCTTTACATTCCAATCATGAAATGTATGTAACCTACAGGAAGGAGGGAGAAGATCATTGTCCCTTTTAACTCCCCAAGGATAGAGTACTTCCCTCTCCACTCTCAACCTTTTCCTCTCTTTCAACATTGTCATAACTTTTATAATTCCGAAAGGGTTCCTTACCTCTTCTCTGAACACCTTCCTCCTTTTAAAGATAGTTCTCTCATCTGATCTCATAGCATTTCTATTCTAACTTGTGGTAGGTCTATTTCAGATGACTTTTGTTCCCTGGATTATGTAATAATCCATGAGGTCATAGACTATTGGTCTTTTGTTTTTGTGTGCTCTCCAATTCATAACTCAGACCATAACACTTATTAGGTATTTAATAAGTTGTTTGTCATCATAGGAACATAGATTTAAAGCTGAAAGTGAACTTAAAGGGCATCAAGAAGCCTAATTTTGCAGAAAAGGAAACTGAGGCACAGAATGGTTAAGTAACTTGCCCAGAATTATCATATAGCTGGAAAGTGTCTGAAGCAGTATTGAACTTAGTTCTTCTTGACTACAGACCCAGCATTCTGTTCACTCTGCTGCAGATCTAGAATGTCAAATGAAATAAATAAAAATAATTAAAACTTACATAGTAATTGCCACTATCCAATTGAATATTTGGGTGTCCTTGATGATCCTTAGGACATATTCCTGAGAAAACTGAAGATGAATGGATTTCACATTCTGATTTTCATTCTGTACTTTGGAGTAGAATTATATAGAACACCTCTCTCTCTCTCTCTCTCTCTCTCTCTCTCTCTCTCGTCTCTCTCTCTCTCCTCACTCTCTTCCCTCTTACATGAGTGAGAAGAGTTCCTTTACATGACAACTGTACAGATATTTGAAGACAGTGATTCCTTTCCTAGTTATCTAGGTTAGACACGGGGTCAGTGTTCTGAAACAGATAGCTGTAAACATAAGTAACCATTATTGCAGAGATTGGGAGAATACCTAGGATGGTGCATTTCCAGATCCAGTGTAAGGGATAGCTTAAAAGTCTTCTTGTCCAACTGTTGTCATTTTGCTAGAGAACACTAAAGGGTTCATGGGATAATGGGCTTTGCTCAAGGTCACATAGAGAATAAGTGTCAGAGTCAGGTCATCTGATTCATTAAATTGTGAGCTCCTTGAGGGCAGGGACTGTGGGGTGTGTGTGTGTGTGTGTGTGTGTGTCCTCTTTTAACTCAGTGCCTGGCACATACTAGGTGCTTTATAAATGTTTATTGACTGTTTTTGACTAAAGCGTGTAGCATTGTATTTGGCACATAGTTGGCACTTAATAAATGTTTATTGTCCCTTTTTTTGGCTCAATGACTATTACTGACTAAAGCTGGTCAGAACAATGCCTGGCCCATAGTATGCACTTAATAAACATTTATTGATTTATTGACTGATTCCAGATTCCCCTCTGCCATGAAGCTCTGGTAAATAGACCTTGCCCTTTCCAGCAGCAGCTCAGTGTCCCTGAATATGATGGATTTCTAGGCTGGTACAGGAGGAGGCTGTCTTTTGCTTCTGCCTCACAGCTCACTCCTTCTTGAGCTAGCACCTGAGGTGGTAAAATTCACTGATTCCAGTAGAGGGCAGTACACACAACTACACAATCCCTGCTATTGCCAAGGCAAGGGAAAATGACCTGATTCTACCACTAAAAATTAAGGAGGCCATGAATCATGATTTTGGGATTAAAACTAACAAACAAAAAGTTAGAGAGAAAGATTGAAAGGAAAAGATTGGAGAGAAAGAGGGAAAAACTCTGGGTTTTGTGATGGATTTCTATGGTAAAGATTACAAAAAAACATTTTTGAAAAAATAAGCTTTTGTAATATGAATCAAAGTTCTTAGATTCATGGAACGTTAATGTTGAAAGGAACCTCTGAGGTCATCCAAGTCCATCTCTTTTGTTTTAGTGAAGAGAAAACTGTGGTGTTAATAATAACATCACAAAGTGGCATTAATGAGGTACTGTATAAAAATTATATTTGCCAAAAGGAGCACAAAAAGGATATGTATATTTAAAAAATAGATGGTTAGGACAGTTCTGAGGACCTGAAGATAGATCAGTCCTTTGATCAATAAACTGAGGGAATCTGGATCTCAGTCATCCACAATGACTAAATGTGAGGATGGTTTTAAGGTTTTATTGTGCATTTACATATGACGTCCATAGTTTTGAAATATAGATAAGAAAAATAGAAAAGAGGTTCTATTTCAAAGAACTGTGGTGAGGGTGGGCCAGACTT
>NC_077229.1:400857482-400876033 GCF_027887165.1 Monodelphis domestica | reverse complement strand
GTACCATGAGCTACTGAAAAGAAGGTATATTCCTGTTTGTCTCTATTTTTCTTCACATATCTACTAACTCTAATTTATCTAAGATTTCATTCACATCTCTTACCTCTTTCTTATTTATTTTTTGGTTTGATTTATCTAGATCTGATAGATGAATGTTCAGGTTTCTCTCTAGTATAGTTTTACTATCTGTTTCATCCTTGAGCTCCACTAGTTTCTCTTTTAGAAATTTGGATGCTATACTATTTGGTGCATACGTGTTGAGTACTGATGTTTCCTCATCATCTATACTGCTTTTTATCAGGATGTAATTACCTTCCCTATCTCTTATAACTAGATCTATTTTTACTTTGGCTTTGTAAGATATCATGATTGCTACTCCTGCCTTATTTTTCTCAGTTGATGCCCAATAGATTTTGCTCCATCCACTTACCTTTACCCTGTGTATGCCTACCTTCCTCAGGTGTGTTTCTTCTAGATAACATATGGTAGGATTTTGGTTTCTAATCCACTCTGCTATTTGCTTCCATTTTATAGGTGAGTTCATTCCATTTATATTCAGAGTTAAGATTACCAGCTGTGTATTTTCCAGCATTTTGATTTCTACTCCTAGTTCTGCCTTTTCTTCTTTCACTATTTCCTTCTTCACCAATGTTTTAATTTTAATCACTCCCCCTAATTCTCACCCTTATTTTACTTCCCTTTGTACCCCCTCCCTTCTTCTTCACCCCTTATTTTCTTCACAGTCTTTTTAAACTACCCCCCACCCTCTCCCTCCCTTGTACTGCTTCCCTCCCCACCAGTCCAATTGTTACCCATCTAATTCTCTATAGGGTACGAATCAATTCTCTGCTCCAATGTAATTGTTTGTTCTTCCCTCTTTGAGTCAATTTCAATGCATGTAAAAATTGAGTATTTCCTATCTCCAACCTCTTTACTCTTCCAGTATATTGATGTCCCCCCCACCATGTGCTTCTTTGTGATATATAAATTTGTTCCATTTTGTCTCTTTCCCCATTTCTCTTAGAATTAATCTCTTTTTTACCTCTAGTTATATATATATAACTATATATATATATATATATAGTTATATATATTTACCTATCTTGGCATTTGTCGCTATTCCCTTTAAGTATAATTCTTCTAGCTACCCAGGTGACAATAACAATTTTTAAGAGTTACCAATATCCTCTTTTCTTGTAGGGATACCAATCATTTTAATTTATTGGGTCCCTTAAAAAAGTTTTTTTTGTTTGTTTTTTCCCCTTTCTTAATGACCTTTTGGTGGTTCTCTTGAGTTCTGTGTTTGGGCATCAAGTTTTCTATTCAATTCCAGTCTTTTCTTTATGAATGCTTGGAAGTCTTCTATTTTATTAAATGGCCATACTTTCCTCTTCAAGAATATAGTTAATTTTGCTGGATAATTTGTTCTTGATTGTAGGCCCAGTTCCCTTGCTTTCTGGAATATCATATTCCATGCCTTTCAGTCCTTCAGTATAGATGCATCCAGATCCTGTGTTATCCTAACTCTGGTTCCATGGTATCTGAATGACTTTTTCTTAGCAGCTTGCAATATTTTTTTCCTTGGTCTGGTAGTTCTTGAATTTGGCTATAACATTCCTGGATGTTGTCGATTGAGGATTAAGTACGGGGGGCGGGCGTGATCTTTGGATTCTTTCAATCTCCACTTTTCCCTCTTGCTCTAGAATTTTGGGGTAGTTTTCTTGGATAATTTCTTGTAGAATGATGTCCAGCCTTTTTCTTTTGTCATGATCTTCCAGTAGTCCAATGATTCTTAAATTGTCTCTCCTGGACCTGGTTTCTAGATCTTTTGTTTTGTGGATGAGGTGATTCATATTTTCCTCAATTGTTTTAATTCTTTTGATTTTGTTTTATAGCTTCCTGCTGCCTTGTGAAGTCATTTGCTTCTAGTTGTTGGATTCTAATTTTTAAAGACTGAATTTCATGCCTGGTTTTTTGGTTTTCCTTCTCCTTCTGATCTTTCATCTCCTTTTCCTCATTTTCAAGCTGGTTAATTTTGGCTTTCAAGACATTATTTTCTGTTTCCAGATGACTTATTTTGTTTTTTAAATTCTTTTCCTGGTGGTCTTCAGCCTCTCTTAATTGTTTTCTGAATTGTATTTTGAGTTCTTCCAAAGCCTATGTCCAATTTGCTGGAGTTTCTGTATTTTTGCTTGGTGTTCCTTGATCCTCCTCTGTTCCATTTGCTCTTTGTTCATTGCCTGGATAGAGGCTGTAGATTGTAATTCCTTTTTTCTTTTTCTGTTGTTTATTTCTATTTTTTCCCATTCTTGCTGTAATTGCCTGTAGTCTTGCTTCTCTCATTAGTTGCTGAATCTATGGGTTTGGGCTGTTCTGTCCTGAAGGGACTTCTTCTCTGCTCTGCTGACTGACCAGGTTAGGCTGATGTTATTAATGAGCCCTGAGGTCAGATCTCCCACAGCTGACTGAAGCAGCTGAAAAGGAGCTGGGCTTCTCACTTGTCTGTAGTTTGTTGCAGCCTTTGCCCTTGGAGCTTAGTCAGCAAGGCTCTCATATTAGTCTGTGGTGGAGGGGTGTTGGAACTTGAGCTTCCCTGCCCTCTGAAGGCTTCTTATCTGCCCTATTGATAAGATTGAACCAGGGCAGAGTTGATCTGCAAAGTTGGCTGTTCCCTGAGGCCAAAACCTCAAGAAGGGGGATGGCAAGATGGAGTGTCTTGGCTATGCCTAGGCTGCTTTCTTTGTGCTTCTCCTCCAGCTGCCTCTAAATTGCCTGTGTTCAACACCCTGAGCCTGGCACAGTTGTGCCAGTAAGGTACTCCCTTTAGACTAGCACCCTTGACCACCCAGAAATTCTAGCCAACACTGGAGGTTCAGCACTCCAGGTGGGGGAGGGGTCCTGGGACCTTCCTTCTTCCTTCCCCTTAAACCTGTGTGTTCTAGAATTCAAGCTTTTTTGGGATGTACCTTTTAAGTTGAGTCCAGAAGGAGGGTTCCCTAGGTCTGTGCTATTGTTAGATTTGGTTTTCAATCCCCTTGAAGCATTGTGTTTTTGATTCAGTGAGGAATGGTTTGCAGAGATCTGAGTTTTTGCTGCCTCTAAGTCACCATCTTGATTCCATCTCTGGCATTGTCTAAATAGACAATTAGGTTTCACGAGAAATTTGATTTCATTAATGTTCTAATTTCTTCTTCTCACAAGGGATATGGATATCTTAGGAGGAAAAATAAACCATGATAACAGATTCAAATGGGGTGAAAATAAGATGAGATTTAATTTAAATGAATATAAATTTTATTAATCTTAACCTCATTATTTTAGAAATACTAATTTAAATTAATATAAATTTTACCAATTTAAAATTCACCATTTCAGAAATATTAATATTTTGGGACTATATATTGACCGTTCAGCATATGATAAAAAAAGTTTTGCTCAACAGTGTATGTGCATTTGTAGGAGGCAAGTGTAACTAATATTAGAAACAATAATTGATAAAAATACCTATTTGCTTAATTTAAAATAAGAATTATCTAGGGGTTTTTTTTGTGGATCTTCAGGGACCTTGATTTGCTGGTATTTTCTTAGCTTAATGTCCTTGGAAATTATAAAAGTATAATTCTTTGAAAGAAAAACACGATTTGTACTTTCCATTAATTCTGGGAGGCCATTCAATTCAATTTATTAGATATTTATTTATTAGGGGCAGCTAGAGGGCAAGACTTGGAGTGCCAGACCTGGAGACAGGGGGTTCTGGGTTCAAATGTGGACTCAAACACTTTGTAGCTATATATCCTAACCCCAATTACCTGGTTCTTACTGTTCTTAGTACTTAGTATTTATCCAAGAACAGAAGGTAGGGATTTTTAGAAATTAATTTGAATTAAAAATTATTAAATAAATAAATGTTTATTGAATGTCTAATATGGGCAAGGAATTGGGGATGGAGAGATAGAGATCCTCATTTCACTGTACCATCTAGTTGCATTAGTAAGATTAGATGTAGGAGGCTTCATGGTATGGGCAAATAATCAAATGGGATGGTGGAAAAAGGAGCAACTATGATATGAGTGGGAGTGTGACACAGGACAATGGAAAGGTCCAGGCAAAGTCCTATGATAAAAGTAAGGAAGTGTTCTCTTTTGATGGAAGATGAGAGGCAGAGATTGTTTCAAGATAGGCTTCCAGGGGTTGGTGGCATCTGACTTGAGCTTTGAAGGTTAGCATTTCAATAAGGTGATAGTAAGGAGTCTATTCCAGATTGGGAATGACATAAAAATGTGTGGAGATAGGAAAGATTGACAAGAATGGTGGGAAGGTGCCATATAAAAGAGGCAAGGAAAGACTGGAGAAGTAGTTTAGAGGCAAATTACAAAAGGCTTTGAATGCTGGGATCAAGTTGCTACTTTTTTCAGGAGATAATAAACTGCTGTTGACATTTTCTGAGCAAAGCAGTATCATAATCAATGCACTACATTATCATTGTTCAATTATATTTGATTCTTCATGACTCTTGGATTTTCTTGGCAAAGATCCTGGGGTGGTTTGCCACTTCCTCCTCCCACTCATTTACAGATGAGAAAACTGAGGCACACAGGGTTGAGGACTTGTTCAGAGTCATATAGCTAGTCAGTTTCTGAGGCTGGATTTGAACTCAGGTGTTCCTGGTTCCAGACCCAGCACTCCATCCACTGCACCATCTAGTTGAATTAGTAATATTAGATGTAGGAGGCTTTATGGTAAGGGCAAATAATCACGAGACCTAAGGTCTAATATTGTCTTTGTCATTAACTAGCTATATGACCTTCATCAAGTGTCTCTTAACTACACAGTGTCTGTTTTCTCATCTGTAAAACAGGATAATAATAATTCACTCTGCCTGCCACATACAACTGATGTAAGGATCAATTGAAACAGTGTAGAAGAAAGTGCTTTGGAAAGGCTAACACTCTATACAAATGCAAAAAGTATTGTTAACAATTACAATAATTTCTCCCAGCCTTCCCCATAATTAGTGCAATTTGACTGTATGATGGCTACCAATCCAGGTTATGAAAATGAACTGCAAGTGAAAGGGAGAGGGTTGTCCTGTTTGCTAGCCAGGAGAAAGCATTTATCCAGACTTTCTTTTAGGAAAAAGATAGATGTTTTGAAAGAGATGCCAATTTGTCTTTGTGTCTCCTGAGTGTATGCCATGTAATTAACTTTCTGTGGTTTCTGCTGAGGTTGGCATCATTTCTTTTAAATTTTCCTTTTTGTAGTCTTTTACTTACTCTTTCTTTCTATTCTCCCATCTTAAATAAATCCCCCAAACCTTAACCCGCCATCACTCCCCCACCCTCAATTCATGGTAATAAAGTCTGCAAGAAGTAGTATCAGGCTCTGGGAAATCCTGAGAGTACAGCAGGAAGGACCTTGGGAAAGGCTGAAATCTTCCCTCTATCTATCCCCAGTGAGGCTGAAGATAACTATATTATGTGTATATGGTGCCTGTTCGTGAACATTTGGCTAAGAAGTCTACTTTGTCTAAAATGTATTCTTCAACAGACGTCTACGTTCTTCCTCATCATTTTGTATTCCTAGCACAGAATACCTGGAATGGAGTAGGCACCCTGTGAATGCCTATGGATTGATTGTATAAAGTAATTAATTTATAGACCAAGGACCCCTATAATACGGGGAGAGAACATTTGGTATGATAAGCCATGCTGTATTTTTAAGCTTTTACTCTACATAGTTGCCTGTTTTAGTGGAGGAAGAGGTTGGCTGAGACATAATTTGAGGCAGAGAATATCCAACCCTGTGCTATAATGAGGCTTATAATTATGATAGAAATGGAAATGTATGCAGTATTTTTCAGTTACAAAGCACGATGCATTAGAAAGAATGCTGGATTCAAAAGAGGACATCAGTTGAAGTTCAAACTCTGCTACTTACTATCAATGTGGCCCTGGCAGATAACCTCTCCTGGCTCTCCTCATCTGTAAGCTGGAGGGATTCTATTAAGTGGCCGCCATGATCTAGTCTAACTCCCAACCTATGATCTTACCATCATTACAACAGTAATGTTAGGTAGGTAGTACTGCTATCCCCATTTTATTGAGGAAGAAACTGAGATACAGAGGGGTTAAATGATTCACCTAAAGCTACAGAGCTAACAATTGTGAGCTTTTATTGCCATTAGAAATTATTCTTCATAAATACCAATAAATGAGTTTGGCTGCCTTTCCTGTAGCAGGAAACAAATATTTTTCTAAGTGCAAGGGAAAGGGGGTTCTTCTCCCACCCTTCTTGTTACGATTCACAAGTGAATCTCTCTCCCTCAAGTCTATTCCCAAGCATTATCTCCTCTCCATTCTGTAATCAGTTTAGTGGAAAAACAAAAACAGGGGCAGCCAGGTAGTACAGTGGATAGAGTACCAGGACTGGAGTCAGGAGGACTTGGGTTCAAATGTGGTCTCAGTCACTTCTTAGTTGTGTGACCCTGGACAAGTCACTAAACTTGTTTGCCTAGCCCTGGCTCTTCTGTCTGAAGTGTTACTAAGACAAAAAAGAAGACTTTTAAAAAAGTGAACAAAAGTAGCCAAGCTATGGAATGTTGTAATCAAAAATCCTTTGCCAGAGCCCTCTCCTTGACACATGGGCCGATTCAAGGCAGGTTTATTCCTGAAGGCTATTTAAATTGTCCACACTGGAAAGATCCCTGGCTCTCTGGTGGCAAAACTCTTGGGTTTGAATCCTGGCTTTGGTTCTTACCACCCATCTAATCTTGGGTAAATTGCTTCCCCCTTCCAAACCTCAGTTTGGAATCAGGGAGTTGGGCACTAAGATTCCTTCCAGCTGAAAATTCCCTCAGACTGATAAATAACCCTTGGGCCAGAGAATTTGGCTCAATATCAGGTCTCTGGACAATTATAAAACTCCCTTTCTTACATGCTTAAAGGCAACTTATTTATATATTTGCTTCCTGGATTTATAAAATACTTTTCCTCCTTTATCTCTGGTCTCGAGTTATTATTTGATGTTTTTACTTGGAATCATGTTCTCCCTCTCTATAATTTGCACTTCTCAGCAGATTGTCCATGTGAAGAGCACACCTATAATTAGAAATGTGACAGTGAACTGCCTCGTCAGCCTGGTGGCCTAACTTTCCTTGGAAGAATGATTTTTCCTGATTCAAGAAGGAAATAACAAAGTCAGAGATAAAAAGTTGTTCTTAAAAAACAAAACTCAGGTGTTTCTGGTATGAAGGTTGTTTTTCATCTCCAAGGGTCAGTTTGAATTTAGAAAATCCAAAGTCATTATATTCAGTAAAATGATTGTTTCCCTTTTCATTGTGAAGTTTGGTCCTTTGAGTTATGCTTGTTAAATGACAAATAGGTTTAAAAATGACATGAGTGTGACTTTTAAATTTGAAAATCTTACTTATTTTTATAACAGATGATTATGGGCTTCCAAGCTTGTCCTTTGTAAACACTGACTTGCTTCCTAGAGGGAAGATGAATTAAGACCTCCTGGAATAGATTTCATGGCACACTTATGGTCATGGCTTCAGAGTAGAGTTCAAGATGTGCATCTGGTTTGACTCTAAGAAGTTTAGTTGGGGAGAAGGTGCTCTGTGCAGAAAAAAAAAAACAACTGTACACTGGCACGTCTGGTATATGAAGAGCTAAACCCAATTGGATAGTCTAAGGGAGACCTATTTTGTATGGAATTCTGCTTTCTAGAAAATAGTGTCAAAGCAAGGACTTAATGCAATTCAGTGATCCATAAAAATGCTCTCTGCAGGCTGGAAAATTAAAATTTGCCCTTTTTTTGTCCACAAGTAGCTTTCATTTTCATTTTCATTCAGTACTGTGGCTGGTATCTGCCCATCCAAATGAACTTTCAAGAATCCTGATTTTTCAGTGAACCTCTCCTTTCAATAGCTTCCTTTTCCTGTGACTAATCAGGGCTATGGGTTCCAGGTCATTTGGTTCTACCCTTTTTCTGTCCTTTTTCTGTCCCTTCTTATCCTTTGGAAAGCAACGCCCATATGTGGGCCATGATGCTTCAACATTGTAGTCTTTCAGAGAAGTTTGGATTCTTCCTCTTCTAGTAATTTGTTCGCCAGGAGCAAACCTCACTCATTGCCAAGCTTAGTGCAAGAGAATCAAGTGACCAAATTCAACCTGATGGCTCCCCAAACCTTTGCAGGAAAATACAAAATCCAGTGGCTTTAAAATTGGGCCAACACATTTCCTAATGCCCATTCCTGTTTAATAGACTCAATAATCTCAATGAGGATTGCAGAATTAATGAAGAAAATATAAATTTTTTTAGCAATTCCTGCCAAGTTACCACCAGTGATAAATCTTGTGTTCCTTAAAACATTCTAAGAAAGAATTGAAAAATAATTTTTATTGTTTTCTTTAAGCTTCGAGACTAGCACTTTCAATAAACTGAGTCTGCTTTAAGAGGGCTAGTTTGGCTAAGTAGGCTCATGTTAAGATTAAAATTTAGGGGAGACTGGGGAGACTGAGGCAGGTAGAAATTAGTTTCTCTCTGCAAGGAGTATTATATTTTTTTAGAGGTTTATTGAAGATTAAGGATTAAAGAAAATACAGGATACAAAACATGTGTCCAGGCCATAGAGTGGCCTAGACACAACCTCACCTACATTATGAAAAAAAGCCACATCTGCCCCAAACGGAAGTCCAACAGTGAGAACTCCCTCAAAAGCCTTTGAATCAGCTTAAATACCTTCTCCATCTCGGCCCAGGTGAGATTACAAGGCATTCTGGGGAAGTGAAGCAAAGGCTCATGGGGATTGTAGTCCTGTATTCGAGTTTATTTTTTACACTTATCACCAGCAGGCAAACCATTTGTCAGTGGGTTGGCAGCACATTAAAAAAAAAAGGAAAGTAACAAAATGACCCTTGTTTTGTGTGGATCCCTTCCACTTCTGCAGTGATGGTAGTAGAGTAGTGGAGGAGGCAGAGTATGCAAAGAATTACAATTTTTAATCCATTTAGCTCTTGGTATCATAATTCAGAGTACCATCTCAAATGACCAATGAATGGATTCAACGGAAAAACTGAACCGTTTCAATCTTGATCAATAAAATCACAAAATAAATGATATGAAGGAGACAAATTGTTACTAAGTAGAAAAATGACTCATTGAGCCTTATAGAAGAGGCAAGTAAAAGCACATTTATTTTGTACTCAAAGGCAACAAGAAATATCATTTCTTGGGATATTTGTTCCTCTCACATTGTAGTGCTCCTGATAAGTATTGGGTGGGGTGTGTGTGGGAAAAGCACCATGAAAATAATTACAGCTTAAGCATCAATAGCTGTTGCACAGTATTAAGGAATAGAGAAACTCTTTGACTTCCATAAAATCCTCTGAATTAAATCAACATATATTCTGATACTTGGTCACATCAGTGCAAAGGTGTGACTAGATGAGAAAATATGGATTTGAGAAAGGTAATTAGAAAGGTTAAAGACTTGTAGAATACACAGAAGCCTCATGACTCCATACTGTGAACACTTTCTTTTTTGAGAAAAAAATTGGTGAGCACTAAATATCACACACAAAAATAAAATTGATTCTTTTTTTTTTTTAACAAAGAACAGGTTTCCACTGATTTAGTTTATTACTACATCAGCTATCACATACTGCCAATTTGGAAAAGCAAGAATCAAAATGAGTACAAAAGATCCAGTCTTTAAGATTGCCTTTAGAAGGAGCATCAGGAAAAAAAGTCGCCCCTGGTTCTTCATCTTGCCCCCATCTCAGGCACAGAGAAAAATCAGTGTTCCTTAAAGATATTATTTTGTGAAAGGAAAGGATTTGATAGCTAACAACCTCCCTTTTTTTAGTAGGGGAATCTTCACTCAGAACCATAGACTCAGAATTAGAAAAGGTACCAGATGTCATTCAATCCCGATTCTAATCTATTGATTGAAGGTTTCCAGTGATAGTGGACTCATTCTTTCCTGAGCTATCCCTTCACATTTTGGAGAACTCTAAATTATAAGGAAGTTTTCCCTTATGTTGAACTCAAATCTACCATTCTAGAACTTTTCCCTCTTGGTCCTAGAACTGTCCCTTAGGTCCAAAAAGAGCAAGTCTCAGCACCATTCCACATTACAATTCTTTAGATAGTTGAAGATTACTATTATGTCTCTCTAAGCTTCTCTTCTCTTTTCTACAGGCTAAAATATCCTCAGAAACTAAAGTCCCATTTCATGGTTTCTAGCCCCTTCACCCACCAGGTAGCCCTCCTATGGACACATTCTCCTTTGTAAGAGTTGTTTGTAAAATATGTCTAAAACTGGACTTCATATTATGGTTTAATGGGGGCAGAGTAACAATGCAATTCAAAAGCTTTTTTAAAACCAGGACTGAAAACAAATTTAAGTAATAAAGTTGATTTGTTATTTTTTCCCACATTCTGTCTTCAGTGAGGAAATCTGAGATTCTTAGCCATCACATAGCAAAAGTGACCTACTTAATAATCTGGACCCAAGTCCCTTCATCTCACAGCTTTATGTGTGTTTACTACAGCTCCTATAATTATAAACTTGGGAAGCTTCCTTTTAAGATTAGGAAGACATGGCTGTTTTGAATATTCTTCCTTCCCTAAGGAACTAATTTCATCTTAGAGTGGAAACACAGAGCCAACATGCCCCAGAGGTTAACAAAGAAACTATCTTTCTAATCTTGGAGTATTGGAGTAGGGCTGGAGTTACTGACTGGTCAGTATTGTGAGAATGACACCTTACTGTCAAGGGTCTATTCTAAGCTGTAAACATCTGTTTCCTCCTAAACCCCAAAAAACATGGTTTGCAAGATAACCCTTAACAAACACTCTATGTAGTACATTTCTGGGGAAAAAAAAGATCCAAAGGACAATTGTTCATATTTATATCAAGCAAGCAAGGAAAACAGTTTTACTTTGCTCTCTTTTTTGGGAACATCTTGAATTCTTTAGAATCCATTCGTCTCTGGAGATTTTAAAGAACATCATAAAAGTACATGGCAGGAACTTTTGAGTTGATCACATATTTTAAAGAAATGAACAGATGTACAGAGAATCAAGGGCAATGTAAGAGGTCCAGTACTTCGCTATGTATTTGGTTTACCATCCTGAAACTCCAATGCCAGAGCATTTGATATTGAGTAGGAAGACCTGAGTTGCAGTCCTGCTACAGAGAGATCAATAATATCTGAATGACCCTTGGCAATCTGCTTAACTTCCTCATGCTCCAGGCAATTCTCCAAGATTCTAAGTTGCAGAGAAGGGGCTAGTCTACACTGGTAGACAAATTCTTCATCAGGAACACCATGCACCAATGAAATTACTCATCTAGTCCTTATCCCCGTCTCCAGATAGGAACACCTGGTGACATCCTGACGCAGTAGGTGGTCATACAGAGTTCCCAAGAAAAGACTTCGTTCCCTCAAAAAACAAAAATAATTAATGTTTGAAGAATAGCTTGTGAATGTTTGCCTCCAGAGAAAGAACCATTAAATAAAAAAATCAAAAGATAGTTTTTATATACATATTTTTGCATGTGTGTTTCAAGTGCATGTTTCTCAAGGGCAGGAGGAGAGGGGTCGAATACCTGAGAATTTTAATGTGTCAACATGGAATCTAGAAACCCCTTGTAGCCTAGTAAGATCTGATGAACCCCAAGTTTCAGGACTAGATTGTAAGTTGGAGACCCCAAAGTTTGTACTTGTTCCCTGTTCTGTGAGAATTCACCCTGAAGGGAAGCTCAGGCTAGCAGTTTCAGACTGAATAATGGACCCTAAGATTAAAGACAATCTAGTTAAGGTGGAGGCTGAGCTCAAGCCAAGTGACTCTTTAGTGCAGTAGGCAGCATGTCAGAATCCTAAATTGAAGGTCCTGAGTTAGATCCCCCAAAGGAGGGTGTGATATACTGGGAGAGGCTTCTGGAGACAAGAAGAGTCACTTGGCTTGGGCTTAGCCTCAACTTTGAGTGGATTGTCTTTTACCTTGGGGTCCATTATTCAGTCTGAAACTGCTAGCCTGAGCTTCCCTTCAGGGTGGATTCTCACAGGAACAGAGAACAAGTACAAGCTTTGGGGTCTCCAACTTACAGGCTAGTCCTAAAACTTGGGGTTCATCAGATCTTACTAGGATACAAGTTTGGGGTTCCTAGATTCCATGTTGACAAATGTAACCAACAAACAAATTTTAAACCTTTACCTTTAAAACAATAACTATTGTTTTAGAATTAGAACTGTGTATTGGTTCTAAGGCAAAAGAGCAGCTAGGCAGTGGTGGTTAAGTAACTTGACTAAGGTCATATGGCCAGGAGGAGTATGAGGTCAGATTTGAACCCAGGAGCTCCCATCCTAGGCATGACTCTCAATCCATTGAGCCACCTAACTGCCCCCAAACAAATAAATTAATAGAAATAAATAAATTAATTAAAAAAACAAACAGGGGCAGCAAGGTGGCACAGTGGACAGAGCACCCAGTCTGAAATTGGGAAGGCTTGGGTTCAGATCTGATCATACACTGCCTAGTTGTGTGACCCTGAGCAAATCACTTAGTCACAATTGTCTACCCGTTGCCACTTTTCTGTCTCAAAGTTAATACTAAGACAAGGGGGCAGCTGGGTTGCTCAGTGGGTTGAGAGCCAGGCCTAGAGATGGGAGGTCCTAGGTTCAAATATGGCCTCAGATACTTCCTAGGTATGTGACCTTGGGCAAGTCACAACCCCCTTGCCTAGCCCTTACAGGTCTTCTGCCTTGGAACCAATATACAGTATTGATTTCAAGATGAAAAGTAAGAGTTAAAAAAAAACCGAATTAATATTAAGACAGAAGGTAAGGGTTAAAAAAAAAAGAAAAAATCTTAGTTTAGGGAGGAGTAGAATTGGAAAAAAATCTATAGCAGTTTTATGTCATTCCCATAGCACCTGTCCCCCCCACAGTAATGGTAAATTCATACTTTGTCTAGAATCATATGGTTTTTAACACTTTCTTCCTAGGATGGCTGTCACAATCACCCTTCCTCTCACTGCTATTAACATTAGAGGTGGGATCTATGATCATTCTGTGTCAACAAGAGTCTGTGAGCCAAGGCTCATCACAGACTAGTGACATGCCAGTGGACCACACAGGAACTTTCTTCCTCCAGGACCACCCACCCCTGAGAGATGATGGAAACCTAATCTCCAGGGAATGTGGACAAAACAACCTTGTCCTAAGCCAGAATCCCCTGACCCTGGGCAGGACAGACAAAGCTCAGCCACAGCTAACTCCATATTTTACCATTTTTCTTCTCTGGAGTCATATAATAATAAATCAATAGATGTTCATAGAGTTCTCTATTATGGTATGGTACCAGAACACTGTTAACAATTCTAACTGAGTTCAATAAATATTATTAAGTAACAATTATACTCAAGACCCTGGGCTAGGCACCAGGCATCAAAAAACAATGAGAGAGAGAGAGAGAGAGAGAGAGAGAGAGAGAGAGAGAGAGAGAGAGAGAGAGAGAGAGAGAGAGAGAGAGAGAGAGAGACACCTCAAGGCAGCAGGAGGACTCAGAAAAATGAGAGGAGGTCTCTGCTGAAGAGGAATGGAAAGTTTATTTGGGTGACAAAACAAATAGATGAGAAAGCTATTTACCAATACAAGGTCGTCCATTTTTAATGACAGATGAGTGATATATAAAGTTAAGTGCTACCAGAGTCCAGAAGAGGAGGAGAACTGTGGGTAAGGTGGTCCTAGAGAATGTTTTATGGAGGAAATGGGACTTGAACTGAAGGTGATTATTCAGACTCCAATTACTGTTATGAGGTTAGTCAAACAAACACATGGTAACAACCAGAACCATGTGTGTTTACTTTCCATTATCCACATCTCATCTGCATTCATGAGCTTCCAACCCAAATCTGCACCTGCGGGCTATATACTTTATATTTTTATCTCCACCTCCATAACATTGAGGGCAGCTACCATCAACCTGTGAGAGAGATATGGGGTGAGGGAGGGCAACATGGTCCCATGTTGGGAACTAGGAAGTTCTAGGAGCAAAAGAAGGTGTTAGGAAGATAAGCCAGGGATATAGAGAGAGGATATTTAAGCAGGGTTCACATGTGGACATGGAATTTCAGTGGTAAGTAGAGAAAAATAATTCATTCCTGCTCCATCCATATACAGAAGTGATTTTGCAGATCACAATTTATGATCTACCACAGTGGTCTTTTTAAAAAACAAAATTTTATAAATATATGTTATTTTTATGTCATGTATCTTTTCTTTTATATGTGTCCCCTTATTTCATCCTTTATAATAAAGTATGAAGAAGGAGATATAGATGTCATAGTGAATAGAATATAAGCCCTGGAGGCAGGAAAACTCATCTTTCTGAGTTCAAATCTGACCTCAATCACTTACTAGCTGTGTGACTGGGCAAATCATTTAATCTTATTTGTCTCCATTTCCTCATCTGTAAAATGAGTTGGGGAAGGATCTGGCAAGCCATTTCAGTACCTTTGTAAAGAAAACCTCAAATGGGGTCATGAATAGTTGGTCATGACTAAAAAAATAACTCAACCAAAAATGAAGAAGAGAGTAGGGGAAGGTGTGAGATAATAAACAGAGAAACAAAAAAGTCTGAAGGTTAGTATCCCACATCCATGCTCCCCTATTTCTGTAAAGGAAGGAGGAAGGAGTTGTCTTATGATATATATTCTTCTTTTAAATTACCAAATTACCAAATGTGTGTGAAATTGATGTTAATCATAAGCATGCAGGTTACAGAGAAGACCCAGCCAAAACTTATATTTCTTTGATCCACTGAGATGGGTGGCCAACTAGAGATAGTTCTGATCTGAAAGACAGACACCTGGATCCTAGACTTAGTTCTGCCATGAATTATGACCTGGGGCTAGCCATTGAACTATTCTGAGCTCTTGTGTGTACTGTGAAAATGAAATACAACAGTACTTATATGTATAAAACAGTTTTGTGTTTTTGCAAAAGAAAAGATTATATGGAAACTATTGCCTAAACCCAGACAAGTCCCATTCTGTTTTCTGTTTCTCCATTTCTCAGTGAAGAAGATAGTTCTGATTTTCTGTTTATATACAGAAAGGAAATTTCAGGCATCTCAGGGAGAGGGGAATGGAATCAATGAACCCATTTTGACTCAGAACTATTAGCTTAAGTGCAAATCTTTAGTTATTAAAACTATTGCTGAGCTACCTGGAGTTTAATGGAATAAGAAGCAAAAATTCATGCAGATTAAGAGGATTAAAGATTTTAATAAGAACTCTCATTTTTAAAAATCCTCTAAATATATTAACTCTTTCATCCATTCCCTTCTCTCTATCCACATAGTAACCACCTCAGTTCAGGCACTTAATCAACTATCACCTGAGAGAAGCATAACAGCTTCCAAATAGATTATCCTGCCTGCAATTTCTTTGTTCTAAATCATTTGCCTGGTTTCTAGGGTAATGCTTGTAAAGTGTTGCTCTCTTTGTTTACCAAATAAGAAACAAACTCTTTACTTGGAGTCCTGCCCCTTGTGTGCCCAAAGCCACTCACCTCTTCTGAGCTCAGTGCATCTAACCCAGGAAGCTCTTAAGCTTTGGTTGAGATGAATTTCCATTATTTAGCAAGATTTTTTGGAAGACTCAAGTTGTCTTGGGAGACAGCCTCTCACTAGAGGTCATCCAGAAAAAGTTGAGTGAGTACTTTGGAGCTATGTTGTCCCAGGATCATAGGACCATCCAGGGTTACAGTTTTAGAGGTGTCAGGGACTTAAGAGGGGATCTGATTCAACCCCCTTATTTTACAGCTAAAGATGAACAAGGTTCTTATTCAGGCATAGGTTGGTTTAATTAGTTGGCTTCCCAGCCTCTTTTGACTGAATTTCCTAAATTCTGATTCTGAGGGGTTTCTTCTTCTTTTATATAGGAGCAGTCTTTCAAATCTAACTAGGAGGGAAAATTCTGGTGAGCCCTTTCTGCTCCATCTTTCACAGTAAATTTCAAATTTCCTTTAACTACAGGTGCTTGGGCTCCTCAGGCTAAGAAATCCATACTCAACGGTAGCTGTTCTCGAGTTACCAAAGGCATCATTCCTTATTGTCTGCTGGATCCCTATAATCAGCATATCTGGGCTTTTGCAAATCTGCTAATGTGTTAAGCCAACTCTTGGAGCAATTGTGCTTTGATATGGAAAGGAGATTGTAATTTCATCTTGGAAGGAACGTTGCCGAATTTTAATTTCCCCCCTGGTGTAAAATGAGAGATGAAGAATCTCTGGCTCCCCGAGGGGCAGTGAGAATAGCTTTGTTTGGTGGGTGAGCGGGAAGCTCTCAGTTCTGTGCTGATAGAGGAAGTTACATCAGCCTGCATAATTAAGCAGCTTGAGAGCCTTTAGCTCGAGAAGCTCTGGAGGTGGGAGCTCTCCTTTTCTCACGGTCTAACAAGTGGGCAACTGGCTGGCCGAATGCAGCCTGGGACTCTCCCTTAAGAAATGTAGCACGGGACAGACAACAGGCTGCAGTGGAAAGCGATGAGGGCAGCAGGGAAGTGTCAAATGCCATTTTTCAGGGGACCGGGGACTTCTGCACAGTGTGGGCTGTCTTGACAAAGTGGATTTTATGGAAACATTTTTTACATTGAGATTGGAACAAAGGCAGTGCCAACATGAATCCCAGAGCCCCTGCTCCCAAGACCCGAGGGGATAACTATTTGAGCATAAAGGTATGTTCGGATTACACAAAGTGCCACTTTGCTGGGGAAGTTTTCGATGCAAACGTAGAGGCAACTCGAGTTCGTGGGAGGAGGAAGCTTGGACTTTAGGCTAACTTTTTAAATTTGATTCTTGACATCAAACCAGTTTAGCAAATTCAAGCGCGGCAGCTCATAAATATTTAAAAGGAAAGGAACTCAAAGCTATGCCTTTCAAGGGAGATTCAGACCCCCAGGATCTGAGTGGGGTACTGGGGACAAAGGGGGCTTTTAGGAACGTTTTGCCTGTGCTGTATTTCAGGCTTCCTAAGCCAGGGATGGTGGTGAGCCCTAGTGAGTCTTTAGCCCAAAGCATGTAAAATGAACACTACACTGCATCGGGCTGAAGAAGAAAAGGAATTTGTCGCTTTAAAAATACCAGGGTTGGCTTTGATGTAGGAATGTCTGTTGGCTTAAATAATGAGCATTGCTTGGTAAAAGAGGCGATCTTTCCAACTTTGGATAAAAGTGACAGAAGCTGTTTTATATTTCTTCGTGTGAATTGGAAAAAAAGTGTGTTGGACTGGTCTTTGCCTTTTCCTGTGAAAGCTAAATTAAAGACTGCTTTTCCGGTAGTTAATTACACTTCTGTTGCTCAAAAGCAGGTTAACACACATTTAGTCGGTCGCTTCAGGTGCCTAATTACGAATTAAAGTGTATAATTAAAAAATTAAATGAAGCATGGGTGAAACTTTGTGCAGGATTTTTGGATTTTGAAACATTTGCATTAAATGATGAGTGTGAAAAAAGTTCTTTATACTAATTGGTGACCCTGCTCTGAGGACGTAAGCATCCCTTACTTTAAATGAGACGTTAGGGCTAAGTGAGGGAATCCAGGTTTGGGATTATAAACTCCCAGGGCTGTTAAGGACCTTGGAGATCATCACTTAGTCCAACCCCATCATTTTACACCTGAGGAAACTACGATCCCCAGAAAAAGAAGGGACTGGGACTAGAACCCAGGAGAGTTCCTCACCTCAGTCCTAATCTAAGGCTCTCTCCAAGAAACTACTTTGCCTCTCCAAGAAAACATTTTCTTCACAGTGACATGCACTCAAAAAATTTTAAGGCATTTGGTAGAAACTGATTTCCGTCTACAATAGGATTTTATTCCTTGCGTTGGCAGCGTAGTTAATGTCTACCCAATTTACTAAATTGCAGTTTGTTTAAAGGGAACCACGGGGGATATTAACTTCTTTCAGCCACTAAGAAAACACCGACATATTTAAAACTTGTTGTATGGAAAGGCTTGCACTTCTAAGAAAGACATTTGCTTTATACAAGCAAATTCTGAGTTAGGACCCGAGACGAAAACAGTAAAGAACTGTGACTTTAGCCTCAATCAAGGCTCTCGTGGGTTGGATGGCATTTAGTTAGCTTGATAAGTCTCCCTCTACATCATTTAGCACCTCTTTGAAAGGTTGGTAGGATAATAGATTGAGAGTGAACCTCAGGGACTATCCCCTTCTCCTTCCACTTCTCCCACCCCAAAACTGAGGCCAGTGAAGTGAAGTGACTTGCCTTAGGTCACACACATACTCTTTATCAGAAGTGGAACTTAAACTAGAACCTCCAACTCCAGAGCCCCTGTTCTTTCCCCTGTATAGTCAAATGAGAGAATGTTTGTAAAGTTCTTAGAACCTTACCTGCCACATAGCAGGTGGTAATTAAACATTCCTTCCTTTTTTTTTTCTTCTCTTACAGTGGGTATAGGAACAACTTTTGATGCTGCAGTGGTTTTAGCTCAGTGCTGCTTTATACCAAATATGTTAAA